>NC_056726.1:310182117-310242322 GCF_019279795.1 Protopterus annectens
CAAGGATTCCACATAAATAAAGTATTGTCAGCTTCCACTGTAATGTTTTTTTTATTTTCCTCAGAAAAAGTCCATTGCATCTCTTATGTATGACTTATTCTTTTCTGCTAAAGGTTTCAGCAAGTAATCAAGGTAAATGGCTGTGGCTTCAGTAAGGGAACCTCCACTTGCTACCACCTATCTATAAGGTGGGTCTTCTCTGTTCTTGTGTGGCTTTGGTATTCCAAACAAATAAGGTAAATGTGGGCATGGGCTCCATAAATAATTATAAAGATTTTCAGTAATAAGCTTTTCTTCCCATAATGTGGTGAGATTAGTGTTCCATAAATCATATGCTCTTTTTTATGTCATCCATGGTTAAATAACTCATAAAATCTGTTATCCTCCAGCATGTTCTCTAATTTTTGGTTGCAGCTAGTGGTATCAGTCACAAGTATATCTCCTCCCTTGATTACAAGCCTGGATTTATCATTCCCTAGCTCAATCAATGTTTTTCTTACTCCCTGTGTTAAGTTATAAAGTTTTTTTCTTAGGAGGTTTTTTTAAGGAGTTTCCCGATATCCATCTCCCATTTCACTTCGAAAGCAGCTAGTGTTTGATGTAGTGGTGGACAATAGCTGCTAGGCCTTTTTATAGTTTCATCAATGGGCTTATTTTCAATGTCATTGCTTTTGCCATGAAACTATACCCTTACACTGAGTTTCCTCTCAAACGTTTTAAGGTCTATCAGTACCTGTGCAACCTCACTCCTGCAGCTTGGTACAAAAGTAAGTCCTTTGGACAACACACTTTTTTCATCTTCAGTCAGTGCTTTAACAGAGTGGTTCCAGATAAGTGGAGTACCTGTTATTGTGGCACCTGTTGTTGGTTCCTCCATCTGAGCCTGGGACCTGGGTTGTAGTTGGGGTTCCAGTCGGGATTGCCCAGGTATTGTATTTCCCTCACGCCTGTCCACTGTTTGGTTCTCCTGTCTCCCTGGGGAGTTTGTGGATAGTCTGAGACCTCTGGAATTCCTCCTCTGCTTTCGGGAATCTCGGTGGGTTGTAGTAGTATTCCTCACTGTGGCTGTGGTAGGGGGGAACCTGGTAAGAGGGACCAGCTCTGGTGGTGGTCGTCATTCTTGTTCTCGTACTGGTGCTGGCTTTGGTATTGGTGTGGCGGCTGATGTCTGTGCTGTCAAAATTGGTCTTCCTGAAGAAACTGGTCTCTGTGAAGGTGCTGCTGCTCCTGGTAGCTGGATTGTCTGTGGTCCTGGTTGTCCTGTAATTCGTACTGTAGAACTCTGTTGGTTCTGGTTGCCTCTGTGGCTTATGTTCCTGCCTTGATCCTTCTGTGATGTCAAAGGCTTCTACAGAGTGTTGATAGCCAGAGGGCATATATGCATCAAGCAAATGACTAGTGTTGGTGTATTAGCCCACAAGTAGGTAACCTTAAATGTTACCTCAACCATGTACTTGCCCTGGTCTGTTTTGAAAATGCACAAAGAACAACTTTGTAAGTTGTCAGGAATGCAGCTTCAACACTCCTCCACCCTTTCTCACAGCCCATTTAAAGTCAGTCTCCCTGTATAATCTGTCCCCCCCCCCCATCACCACTGACCATCAAACCCCTCTAGTCCATAACACTGTTGACCCATTTGTTCCTCCATGGAAACAGTCTGCCAACTCATTCCCTGACCTGGACAACAGCCCTGTAGTCAATTCATTCCCTACTGAGGGGGGTAGGTGGAAATAACCTGTCAGACCATTTTCTCCACTTCTGAAGCATAAGGTAGGAGTTGGTAAGCTTTGAGTGTGAGGATTTCCCTTTAACCCCATCACCAACCACAAGTGTGTGGCCTTCCTCCAGTTCTATTGCTGTAAGGAAGAGGTCCATGCAAGCTATCATCCAGAAATTGCTATCTGCAATATCCCAATACTCCTACTGGAGTCGTTGTTTTAGCAGGCAATGCCATTTCCCTCCCCCAAGATAGACCAGTCTGCATTGGCTGCTCACACTCACTCTCCCCTACTGTTGTCCTTCTGACACCCGGCAACTAATCAAATATTGCACATCATATATATTGTATGTACCTGCTTAACAAGCTCTGATTGTTAGGTGGTGGTGTAAGATCCATGCAGTTAAACCAATAGTCATTTCTAAAATGTCTTTATCTCTACTGCTTTGCAATCATCTATTGATCTTTAGTTTGTCTATGTAAGGCAGATTTTCATCAGTGTGGCACAAAATGGTTATTTTAATTCATAGTCCATTAGCAAGTAGGTTCACAGGTTCATAGATTACTACTAGGCTAACTGCCCTTGAGAGCCACTTTAAGCCTAGCCAATTATCCCTTGTGAGACTCAAGCCCTGCACCTTGTGTTTGTAAGGCAAACACCTTAACCATTAGGCCACTCTCCCCCTCCCCGAGTAGTTTTCCCAGTTAATGGTGGGGTAGTTGAAATCTCCCATTATTAGGGTGTTAGGCTGTACCCTAATATTTTCCAGTGCATCAAGAAATAATCCTTATAATTTCTTTCCAATGGGCTTGTATAATTTGAAAAATGAAATTCATGTATCCAGATGAATAAATTTATCTGTTGCAACCATATAATTCCAATTGCTGTATCATATAATTCCATGTGCTGTATAAATAGTCTTTAAAACAGCCTCTCCATTGATAAAACTAGTTTATTTCATACTGTGACTGAGTGTTGATAATCTCTCTAAATTTCTCTCTCTCCTCTGTATGAATATGTGAAGACACCTATTACTTTTGCAGCTTTGTTAGTTACAAAAGTAACTTTGATTTTTAATGATGATCTTGACAATTCTACTAGAGATACATACTGAGAAACAGCCAGCCAGCTCCACAACATAAAAAAGCCCCAACTATGTCACAGATGACTCGGGTTCAAACAGCAGCTTAGACACCTGCAGGACCTGGATGTGGGAGTGAAGGGCCACTGCCAGAATGCCCATCTTGGGGGAGGGGAATGTCCCTGGCTTGTCACAAGTGCAGCACCTAGTTGGGGGTACTAGATGTCTGGTGGAGTAGAAGTCTGCCGAGCCTAGTCTCTCTCAGTGCATCTCACATTGCCATTCAAGGAGAACCTGGCATAGTTGATACATTCTTCCCCTCAGAAAAGAGCAATGGCAGAGCTCAAAGGAGATACTGGAGGGGGGAGGGTATGCTCTCGAGGTAGAGGCAAGGTTGCCCCCTAGGACTAGCAAGCTGGTCTAGTTCCTACCCACCTTCCTCTCATGGGGAAAAGAGTTATTTTAGATTCACAGACAGGAACCAATAGGCCTTAGGAGCCTTAACTAGCCTAGGAATACTTAGTTCCCATACCTTTGAAATGAATGGGTCAAATGGGCACGCCAGTAGTACAGCCCACTGGTCAAAGTCTGGGAGGAGTAAAAAATATATCTAGAAACAAATCATACCGCTCAACCTTTTAGCTCAAGAAATCTGGACAAAGACAAAAAATAAAAGTGGTGGGGGTGGGGGCAAAGGCCCAAAAAAGGGACAGATTTTAAATATACTGCTCCTATACACTTAAGTTATAATGGGTTTGTGTTAGCATGTATTTTCTGAAGGATATAAAGTGTAAAACTCATATACTTGTCATTAGTGACTTCAATCCTCAATAATTCACCAGAAAAATATAACAAACCAAAAATATGGGCAGTTGAGAGCTATGAAATAAATCTAATTAGAGCTTGTAATGCAAGCATGAGTAAACCTCCCCCTTCCCCCAAAGTCTGACTTTACTTCTTGCCCCACATGAAATTGCTAGTCAAACTTTAACAATGTAAGCTACTATTTTATTTTTATGGTAGTACCTTTCAAGAATATTCTTTCATCTTACTCAGTTTACAGAACATTATATTGAAATGTGCTGTGCAGCACCAGTAAAAAGTGATCTTGAGGAATATTGTGTGCTTTTTGAAAACCAATAGAATCCTCAGACTTAAACTGAAAAATTCTGTTGTATCATGTGCAAACATTTTCAAAAGTGAGGGCCAAGTATCAATCATGCAGGTATCCAAAACTGTTGACAATCTTCCAAGCCCCCTTATCAAATGACATTCTATAAGACAAAAAAGTGTTGTATATTTATATGGCTGCAGTTTATTTTGTCACAGCGCACATTCATCATAAAAGCAAAGTTTCTGGTTCTTTTAGCTCAGAAATTAAACATATTTGTTTTAACTTATTTAGTTTGTGTTATGATGTAAGACCTTGCCAAAGAAGTTTCAAAATATATTTCCTGTAAATTAAAATTCATCTGTAATGTAAAGAAACAGTAATCAAATACACACACATTTTTATTTTATATTTTGTTGGAAAGGGCAGGGCCAGAATTAAACCAAAAGTCTTCTGCAAGCAGGGTGCCTGCCTCTCTCTCTCTATATATATATGGGTTCCTATTAGATGACTGAAGATGCATTGCTTGGCCGTGTCCGTTACTTTGCCGTTTCATCACTGTAGTGCAGTCTCTGAGTTGGTATATTTAAGCACAGCCCCCACTTATGTTTTAAGTGTATTTTTTTTTTTGGAACAGCAATTTTTTTTCCCTTGGAAAAAATCATTGTTCTAAGCATTAGAGTTTGTAAGCTTTTGCTTACATGGGGTCAATAAATCATTGTTCACTTTTCTAAGCATTCGATGATTTAATATAGACCCTGTATGTGTGTGTGTGTGTATATATATATATATATATATATATATATATATATATATACACACACACACAAAGGTCATGGGGAGTACCCATGGCCAATAATCATGTAAACAAAAGTTACAGCATAAGCATTTTAGCTTCAGATGGTGTTTTTTTGTAATTAATTGCCAGAAACAGTTATCTAATTTATTAGAAGCCTTTCTCAAAGCCATCTGATAAGACATAAAATGCTGCTGCACGTAAACCAAAATGTTCATCTACCCTTGCTTTGGTCCAAGTTTTCATTTGTAGGTGTCCACAAAGGTATTGGAGAAGGGAAGAGAGGTCTGCAAAACAATGTATTACACTATCATCTTTATCTTTTGGCTGTTCCCATTAGGGGTTGCCACAGCGGATAATCTGTTTCCATTTCTTCCTGTCCTCTGCTTCTTGCTCTGTCACACCAACCACCTGCATGTCCTCTCTCACCACATCCATAAATCTTATCTTAGGCCTTCCTCTTTTCCTCTTACCTGGCAGCTTCATCCTTAGCATCCTTTTTCCCAATATACCCAGCATCCCTCCTCAGCACATGTCCAAACCAACACAATCTTGCCTCTCTGGCTTTGTCTCCAAACCATCCAACCTGGGCTGACCCTCTAATATACTTATTCCTAATCCTGTCTACCCTCATCACACCCGGTGCAAATCTTAACATCTTTATCGCTTCCACATCCAGCTCTGACTCCTGCCTTTTTGTCAGTGCCACTGTCTCCAACCCATATAACATAGCTGGTCTCACTACCCTCTTGTAGACCTTCCCTTTCACTCTTACTGGTACATGTCTGTCACAAATCACTCTTGACACTCTTCTCCACCCTGCTTGTACTCTCTTCTTCACCTGTCTTCCACACTCGCCATTACTCTGAACTGTTGATCCCAAGTATTTAAACTCATCCACCTTTGCCAACTCTACTCCCTGCATCCTCACCATTCCTCTATCCTCCCTCTCATTCACACACACATATTCTGTCTTAGGCCTGCTGACCTTCATTCCTCTCCTCTCTAGACCATATCTCCACCTCTCCAGGGTCTCCTCAACCTGTTTCCTACTCTCACTACATATCACAATATTACCTTGTATATTACGGTTCTTCAGTGGCAATACAGAATTATCCCAAAATGGCCAATAGTGAATCACAGATCAAATCTGATTCTAGATTTGCATTTATGACTAAAAAAAAAAAAAAAAAAACCTCTGAGAAAAGTAAGAAAAAAGGGTTGCCGGTAAAACCTAGTGGAAACTAATGTAGACAAATGGCAGAGTGGCAGATTGTCCAGCTGCAATGAGCTCCCAAGTGTCAGAAGGGAAATAGAGATGTCCTTGAGAATTGTATTAGCGGAAATAAAACTAATCATTACTGGAGCCTTCCTGTGTGTACAGAGTGCTCTTCAAACTATCTGGAGATGTACAGAGCCAAGTATATTTTTTCTGGCACTTCAGAGTTGTGTATTCTTAATTGTTTGACTAATTTTATATCATTGCTGGCTGACTTCAGAGTTGTGCACTGTTATTTTTGCTTTACTGTATAGTTTTTCCTATCTCTGCTGAAGGTGTTGGTTTTCCCCTACCTACCTTCCCTATTTCTGCCTTGTTTAAATTTGGAGGCTTTTGCAGTTGCCCGCCCCCACTGTAGATTTGATCTGGGACACTCCCCCCAGTCCCATCTCTTTACGTCATTCTACCCAATAGACTCCTTCTGCACTTGTTTTTAGTCATTTTTAATTTAACTGCATTTTTTTAACTGTTTGGTCTAACATGCTAGCTTGCACTGCATTTGAATTGTTTTTACTGCTGTTTTAGCTACTTTTCTGTATATATATATATATATATATATATATATATATATATATATATATCTAAGCCTGTTTCCTACCGTTCCTGTAAATAGTGTAGTCCAGATTCAGATTTGCTGTATCCAGGACTGTATGTAAGCTTCTGAGACCCCCCCCCCCAAGCTTTCTGTGTTACAGGGAAGCCTTCTAGCTCATCAGTGGGAGTGGTAAGCACTAGGTAACCTATTTACCCCATAAGGAGTGGTCCTGGCCCAGAAATTGTAGTTATTGGCCGTTTGGGCAGTTTTTCCATCTCTCTCAACTTTCTGATTTAAAAGCCCGCGTTTGCACTACCCCCCCCCCTTTCCTGTAACTAGTGTAGTCCAGATACAGATTCTTAGATGTCCTTCAAGAATGCAACTGCAGTCCTTACATATGGGTTGTCCTGCCTCAGGCAGCCCTCGGTCGGCCGGATTCCAAAGTCTGGGTGCGGCGTCGGCTGATGTCGCCTCCTCCCCGACGTCAGAGCGGCTGGGGTATAAAAGCATCAGTCGACGCCATTTTCCTCAGTCTTTCTTGCCGCGCGGTGCCCGAAGCAGAAGCAGTTCGCAAGTGCTGGTCAGTCAGCTCCTGTGTTTTACGTATCCGAAGTCATCAAAAAGCTAAGTACCCCATTGGGGATCTTTTTTTTTGCCTCAGCCGATGTCAGAAAAAACTGAAAAAGTTAATAACTGTTTGTCTTGTGGTAAACAAATACCTCATAAGGACTTCCATTCTTACTGCCTCCCCTGCCTTGGCCCAGACCACGACGTCTCGGCCTGTGCTGCCTGTGCTTGCTTCAATAAGCACACATTCAGGCGCCGGGCAGAGTTTGCTGAAGACTTTTTTGGCGATAAATACTCTTATACCATGCTGTCGGAAGAACCGACACCTCATATTTCCAAAAAACGGAAGGACCAGTACAGACATTCTTGGCCCGCGACTTCCACCGACACCACGCCAAAAACTACCGCGAGTGCATCGGTCTCTTCTGAGGCGATTGTTCCACCGCTCCGGACCGACGACACCGCTTTACCGATCACTCCGGCCCCGGAGCCTGCCCGGTGCCGGTTGTTGATTTTCCTCCAGAAACTGAAGCCCAAGATTTGCCTGAGACCATACCGGTGGACAAGGTTACTCCAGCACGTGGGGCAGCTAGGCCCCCTATGTCTGTCTATCAAGGCCTACACACATGCTAAGGCTGCTAGCCAGGCTAAGTCTCACCCTCCTAAAGCTTTGCCTCAGCCCGCTACTGATAAACAAATCATGTCTTTAGCTGCAGATTTAATTTCCTTAATCAGAGGCTCCCAGGCCCATCCTGACAGAGGATCTCAGCCTCCTTCTGACAAAAGGCCCAGGGTTGAGCATACAGACACCCTTTCTTCAGATGAAGCGTCTGGTGACTCTGATCACTCAGATACCCAGGAAGAGTCCTTCCAGGCCTACGAGGATTCAGATGCGGAGGATTCTATTCCCTCTGCCTCACCTCCTGAGGATATTTCTTTTGGGGAAATTCTCCACTCCATGAGAGAGCACTTTCAGTAGCAAGGCCAGGAATTCTCCGACTCCAGGAAGTGGCTTCGTACCTTCCTTAACCTTCCCCAACACAGGCCTTTAGCTATCCCTCCAGTGTTAGATGTACTGGATGATGTGTACTCAGATTCGAGTGCTTCTCCTGATTCTCTCCCCCCTGCTCCTGTCAAGCCGGACAGATACTACAGGGTTCCTGAAACTCACAAACATTTCTTTAAGGCCCATGCTGTTGATCTAGAAACAATTTCCCAGGGGCCCAAAGGGGTGGCCACTTCCACGGCCAAAAATCCTTTGCCCTCAGACAGGGAAGCTAGGTCCTTGGAGAGGTGGGGCAAAAAAGTTTATACCTCAACCACACTTGCCATAAGGGCCCTCAATTGCCTTTTTCATATGTTTCAGGATTTCTTGATGGATGATTTGCAGAAAAAGTTAGCCTCTCCTGAGCCTTTAGATAGAAAGGCCTTGCAGGATTTGGTCCATAACACACAGCAGGTTAGCAATCTTTTCTTCAGTGTGGTTATGATGCATTGGAAGCTTCATGTAGGGCAGCTATGACAGGGGCCGTCATACGTAGACATGCATGGTTGAAAGAACAGCTATTACCAGATCATGTTAAAGCAAAGCTTCTAGATGCACCTCTGGAGAAACACAAGCTATTTGGTGCTAATGCTCAGGATGTGTTGAAATCAATTGAGGAAAAGGCTAAATCAGTGCAAACAGTCAAGGATTTCCTCCAGGTTCAGCCACCTAGGTTCAGCAGGAATTGGCCTTCTAAGAACTGGTCCTTTCTGGACACTGACAAGTTTCAAAGGGGAAAAAACAGGCGTGCCCGAGGTAGAGGGCAATACAGAGGCTCCTACAGGGGATGCCAATGGCAACTGACTAATCAGAGAGGTGGCGCAGGGACTTCCCCTGCTCCACAGGGACAATCACAATGACTTGACTTTGACACCGCCGACCAAGGCTCAAAGAAAAGCACCTTTAGGTGGAAAATTATCATTATTTTCAAAAAATTGGCACATTTTAACAAAGGACAAATGGATTCTGGACATAATAGACCAAGGCTACAGGTTCCACTTCCATACTTTACCAACAAGACAAGGCATGCCAAACCTGCCACAAAATCAAAGGGCAGAGGCATTCGAACAAGTTTCAAAGCTGAGACAAATCAAAGCAATAGAAAAGGTTCCTCCTCAGGAACAAGGCCAGGGATTTTACTCAAGACTGTTCTTTGTTCCAAGAAAAGAAAAGCAATGGAGACCTATACTGGACTTGTCCGCTGTAAACACTTTTCTCATTGCACCAAAATTCAAAATGCTGACGCTACAGCAACTCCTTCCCATGCTGGGCAAGGGGTCTTGGCTGGTTACTCTGGACCTCAAGGAGGCATACCTGCATGTCCCAATCAGACACAGTTGCAGAAGATACCTCAGATTTCTTGCAGGGTCAGAGCATTATCAATTCTCAGCATTGCCTTTTGGCTTATCTACTGCGCCCAGAGTATTCACGAAATGCCTGGCATCAGTAATTGCACACTGCAGACTCCAGGGGATACAAATATACCCTTACCTGGACGACTGCCTTATACAAGCGGACAGCAAGCAAGCCTTGACAAAAAACTTGAATTATGTCATTCACTTACTACAGGCTTTGGGATACACAGTCAACTTACAAAAATCAAGACTACTGCCATCCCAACAAATAATTTTTCTAAGAGCCAAACTGGACACAGAATCACAAATGGCTTACCTCACAGAAGAGAAGCAAGAACAATTACCACATTACTTCAAAAGCCTAGCAAAGCTCACCCAGATGACTGCAAGGAAAATCCTGCAGGCCCTGGGTTTCATGGCATCTTGCATTCTACTGATTCCACTGGCAAGACTACACATGAGAAAATTACAATGGTACCTAAAAAGCTTATGGTCTCAACACAGCCACAACTTAGAAGCAATTATCCCACTCATACCATGTCTACAAAGGGAATTATTGTGGTGGGCCCAAGCAAGCCAGTTAAACAAAGGTATGCCTTTCAACAAACCTCAAGCAAGCCAAACCATTACAACAGACACCTCAGACCATGGATGGGGGGCACACATGGAGGGCAGATGTATTCAAGGGCAATGGACTCCCCAGGAAGTACATCTACACATCAATCAAAAAGAGATGTTAGCAGTAATGCATGCAATCGAGGCCTTCGGAAAATATCTTCAACAAGGTCATCTACTAATAAAGACAGACAACACCACTGTTATGTGGTACATAAACAAGCATGGAGGTACTCATTCTTACCCCCTTTGCAGACTAACTTTTAGTTATGTACTTACCATAACTTTAGATGTTTGGGATCCATCTCGCCTACATTCAGTACTGATGGGCTCGTAGCCGATCCCTCTGCTCCGACTCGGCACGCTATGCTATAGAGCGAGGCCTCTTATTGGCTGAGCTATTTCTTATCCCAGGATGCACCACCACTAATCCCCCAGATCTTGTTTGTCCGCATTCATGCACACGTACACAACTTGTTTATATAACATTGTCAGATGTTTCAAGATGAAACAACAGGATTCGGACCTTCTGATATCCTCTGATCTCCAAGGAAGGGGGAAGGAGGGTGGGTTATTGGGAATGTAGGCGAGCTGGATCCCAAACATCTAAAGTTATGGTAAGTACATAACTAAAAGATGTTATGTGATCCTATCTCGCCTACATTCAGTACTGATGGGACAGCGTCCCTAGCACCTAAATCCTGGGTGGCTCATTGGAAAACGCTCCTGAGCACTGTGGAACCAAATGAAGCTCGTCCTCTAGATGCCACATCCAATTTGTAGTGGGAAATGAAAGTGTGCGGGGAAGACCATGTAGCCGCAGCACAAATGTCACTAATGGCAAGCTTAGAATGAAATGCTATCGAAGTAGCCATAGCTCTTGTAGAATGAGCTTTGACAGAGGTGGTAAGCTCTTTATTAGAATAAGCTTGAGTAATACAGTCCCTGATCATTTGGCAATAGTGACCTTTGTGACGGCTTTGCCCAATTTATTGTCCGAAAAGGATACAAACAACTGATCTGTTTTCCTTGTTTGTTTGGTCCTATCTAAATAAAAACGCAATTGCCTGTGGACATCTAATTTGTGAAATATGAATTCCGCTTTGTTAGAATACTTCGGAAAGAAGACTGGAAGTTCTAATGACTGTTGTAGGCAGAAACTGGAACAAACTTTAGGGACAAAGGATGGATTTAGCCTGAGAGATACTCTGTCTTTGTGAAAAACCAAGTACGGAGGTTTTACAGACAAAGCTTGAAGCTCTGAAACCCTTCTGGCAGAAGTAATCGCCACCAGAAGGGCAGTTTTCCACGATAGAAATTTTAAATCACATGTTGCTGCCAGTTCGAATGGGGAGGAAGTTAAGGCGCGTAACACCACATCGAGATCCCATGAAGGAGCAGGATGAGAAATCGGAGGTCTTAAAAGTGCAGCACCTTTCAAGAAGGTCTTACACAATCTGTTGCTCATTAAAGGTGGGTTTATAGATTCGTGAAAATTGGAAATAGCTGCCAATTGAACCTTGATGGTAGAGACTGAAGAGCCTTGATTGAAAAGAGAAGTTAGAAATTTCAGTACTTCTGATACAGGAATAGTGATGGGATCCAGACCCCGGAGTTGAGCCCAAATAGCAAATCTTTTCCATTTGCTAGAATACAATTTCTTTGTAGCAGACTTGTGGGCCGAGGATAAAATGTGTACAACTTCCGGATCCAAGGTATGAGTCCTGACTATAGTCGGAAGAGGAGGAGCCAAGCCGTCAAATTTAAGGTGTGTAGGGACTGGTGGAATAGTCCCGACAGATGAACCAATAGGTCTGGGATCTGATCCAGGAACCATGGACCTTCCAGTGCATATTTCCGAAGATAGGGGAACCATACTTGACGAGGCCAGTAAGGAGCAACTAAGATCATTTTGCTCCCCAAGAAAGATGCCTTTTGGATCACCCTGGGAAGGAGAGGAACTGGGGGAAAGGCATAAAGCAAGCCGGTGGGCCACGGACGGGCTAGTGCGTCCATAGGGCTCTTCCCCGGAGCCGGGGTGAGGGAGAAGAACTTTTTGCACTTCGCATTCAGCGGAGTCGAGAAAAGGTCGCAACACGGAACTCCCCATTTGCTGAAAATCTGATTTGCAACTGTAATGTTCAGAGACCATTCGTGTGGAGAGAGGATAGTTCTGCTCAGTCTGTCGGCTATCACATTGGACTTGCCCGGGATATGAGTCGCCACTAGAAAGCGTTTGGTCGACACTGCCCATTCCCAAACTCTCATGGCCTCTCTGCAAAGGGGATAGGATCTGGTCCCTCCCTGTTTGTTCAGGTACCAGACCACTGACATGTTGTCGGAGTGAACGGCAATAACGCCCTGAGGGAGGTAATCGTGAAGGGCTTGAAGGGACAGAAGCACCGCCCTCATTTCTAGGATGTTGATATGAAGTAGGGTCTCTTCCGAATGCCATTTGCCTTGGACTGCCTGCCCAGGGAATGCCCCCCCCCATCTGGGAGGCGTCCGTGGTCAAAGTGGCCACAGGAGGAGGTGGAACAAAGGGTCGTCCCTGATCCAGATTGGAGGGCACCAGCCACCAGCGAAGGTCCTGTTTGCAGGTTTCCGTGATCCATATGAGGTGACTGAGAGGGAGTTCCTGAAAGGACCACTGAGTTGAAAGAAGCCACTGGAGAATTCTCATGTGCAACCTTGCTAGGGGAACTAGAAGAACCGTGGCGGACATGGATCCCAATAGCTGCAGGACCATTCTGGCTGGGGCTTTGGATCTGGGAAGTAAGGCTCGAACTTGAGCCTGTATGGTTTGTATCATGTCTGTAGGTAGATAGACCCGCATTCGGTTTGAGTCTATCTCTACTCCGATGAATCTTATGCGTTGAGATGGCAGCAACACAGACTTTGGCCAATTGAAGGTGATTCCAAGGGAATTGCCCAGTGATATCGTGGCTTGTAGGCTCCACAATAGTAGATGCTTGGAGGTGGCAGTTAGGAGCCAGTCGTCTAGATACGGAAACACCTGGAATCCTAGACTTCTCAGGTGAGCAGTCACTACCGCCAAACATTTGGTGAACACCCTGGTGGCTGTGGTGAGACCAAAGGGCAGCGCGCGGAACTGAAAATGACTGCCTCCTAGGCTGAAGAGCAGATGTCTCCTGGACGCTTGATGTACCATGATATGGTAATAAGCGTCCTTGAGATCTATGGAGCACATCCAAACACCTTTCTCCAGCAATGGAAGAATGGTTTGTAGGGTGACCATTCGGAACTTGGACTTTTTGACTGAACGGTTTAGAATGCTGAGATCCAAAATGGGCCTCAAGTCCCCAGTCTTTTTTGGCACCAAAAAGAATCTTGAGTAAGTCCCTAATCCAATCTGGTCTGCGGGGACCGGTTGGATGACTCCTTTTTGCAGCAGCTTTGAAACTTCTGAGGCTGCAGTTTCCCGTTGACTGGGTGGCGGGTCCGGGATTTTTTTGGACTGAGGTGGAGAGTGAGGAAAAGGGATGGCGTAACCTCCGGCGATAATTCGAAGCACCCATCGGTCCTGAGTGATACCTTCCCAGGCTTTTAGGTGCCTCGAAAAACGACCCCCGACTGGCTCCGGAGCTGCACAGTCGGGCAATCCCTCAGAGACTGTGAAAGGCAGAAGAGCCACGAAAGGACTCGCGGTCTCCAGTGTTGCGAGGGCCTTTGCCGCCTCTGGGACGGCATCTTCCAGAAGAATTTCCCCCTCCCCTGCCTCTAGAAGGGGGATCGTCCTGCTGTGAGGGGTAAGACTTCTGAGATCTACGGAACCACATTTTCCCTCCTCTTTTAGCCTTGGGGTAAGGCCGAAAGGAAGTGGAAAATCATGCCCCTACGGCAGTCAAAGTCTTACCTTCTTGCTCGCAGCGGGTCAGTGTGTCCTTTACCTTGGGTCCAAACAAGGAGGACCCATCAAAGGGGGCATCAGCAAAGGAAGACTTAACGGCCTCCGCAAAATGACACAGGCAGAGCCAGGCTTGTCTCCGTAGAGCAATGCCTGTATCCGCCGCTCTACTCGCCCCTTCGGCCACATAAGAAATGAGCCTCATGGATGAGTTTGATATGGACGACAGCATAGCCAGCTGAGAGCCAACCGTCTGGGCCAGCTCCTCAGGCAGGTTACCCAAGAGGGTATCGGAAAGTTCTTTAATCAGATCCCTCTGAAATCTGGTAAAGTGCGTGAGATAGTTCAAGGACCTTAATGTAAAGGCCGCTGAACTTAGGGTGCGCTTACCGTACCGATCCATGCTCCTAGACTCCTTATTAGGAGGATGGATGGACGGACGTCGAAGCCTCTGCTACATCTTGCTGGGTAGCAGATGCCACCACCAAAGCATCTACAGCCACACCTTTCGTCAGAAACTCTTTTTCCGGGGGTGCTGACAGGAACTTATTAGGACGAGCAGGCACCGGTTCCACAGAGTCTGGGTGTTCCCACGCCCTTCGACAGATCAAATCCAAGAGCTCGTCGAAGGGTGGAGACACCCAGGAGGCGGAGGGCTGAGCCCCGAAGACCTTAAGGAACACCGACTCATCAGCAGAAGGGGGTTTGGATTGCCAGCCACCTCGTTGTTTAAGGGCTTCCAGGATGTCTGCAAAGGAGACATCATCTGAGGACGACTTAGGGGACCCCTCTGCATCATCGAGATCAGTGTCTGATGTAAGAGACTCATCAGGGGAGTCAACGTGCTTCCTCTTGCACGATCTTTTCCTGGGGGGTTCCTCCGAAGAAGCTTCAGAGGGACCTCCAGGAGGGGGGAACCCCCAGTGGGGGTAACCTCAGGCCCCAGGGCTCCGCTGTCTAAGGACAGGGGGACTGCCAAAGACCCAGTCTCAGTATGTAGGGAAGGAGCTGGGGAGACCGTGGAGGTAGCCAAAGAAGATTTGGCTAACGCACTCCTCATGGCCCTGAAGGTGGGACCACAAGAATCCTGGGAAGGTCCCACCTCCGTGGCCACAACGGTAGACGCCACCCCCGCAGCTGATGCACCGAGAGGAAGGCTTGGGACCGAAAACATCAGTCCTGAAGCGTACCCCCCGGGGCCGACAGAAGAAGTCCGCGTACCGAACTCCGACTCAAGAGCCGGAGTTGGAGTAAGGGTCGGGCCCGACCCGAAAACCTCCATCGGCTCCACCAGCACCGGCTCCAACGGTGCCGAGGCTGTTGGAGGAGGAACCATAATAGCAGGGTGGACCATCGGCTCCGAAGCCGACTGGGCTGGAGCCGAAACTAACTTTTGAAACACCGGAGACTGGAAAAGTCTTAGGAGCACCCTGTCGATGTCCGAATCAGACATCTTGGAAGATCTAGATGACACCGATCGGGTCCGAACCGATTTCTCCATCGGCTCCATAGGACTAGGGGACCGGCTCCGAATGGATTCGACCACTATCGGTTCCGAGGGAGATCTCAAAACAATTTCCCTCGGTGCCGAGGAGGGCTTCGGCACCGAAGGGGAAGAGCCTGAGCCGGCAACCCTCATCGGCTCCAAAAATCAGTGGAGCCGATGAAGGTGACCCGCCTCTCGATGCCCCAGTCCTCGGCTCCGAAACCAGAGGGGTCGAGACTGGAGGCATCGAGGCAGACCGGTCCGCCCTCGGCTCCGAAGTCCGTGGAGCCGATGGAGAAGCCTGCCTAGGTTTCTTGGCAGTTGGTTCCGACAGACTGGTCGGAGCCGACGCTTTTTTCTTCTTCGTAGGAGAGGGAAGAGGAAGATCAGGCCTCCTCGAAGGAGGGCTTAATCAGACCTTTTAATATTAATTTATTTTTCCTCTCCTGGAGGACTCTAGAAGAGAAGGCGTGACACACACTACAGGACTCTTGTAGGTGCTTGGCGCCTAAACAATAAACGCACGAGGAGTGGTCATCCGTTATGGACATTTTGTAACCACACCTCGCGCACTTTTTAAACCCAGAGGGTCTATGTTCCTTAGACACCCTGACTAACACTAAGAAACAAGATTTACCACAAAGAAAGTGAAACTAAGAAAGTTTAACTTTTTTTTTTTTTTTTTTTTTGAGACAAAACACAATACACAAACTAGTACCACAAACACTAAAAATGAGGGTCAAGACCCTCTAACTTAAGCAGGTACTTGACCTCCTTGGAAACACAAAAACGCTAGATAGGAATAGGGGAAGGCCCCTCTAACTTAAATGGGAAACCTTCCCTTAACAAAAAACACAATCTTTCTCAACAAATATTTTCCAAATACACTCGTACAACAACAATAGCTGTTAAAACAGCTTTTGGGTTCAAAATAGCAAAATTCCTGACAGGAAAACTTTGAATAAAACAGTACTTAGCCCAGCCAAGTTGAGACCACGTCCTAGCTTGTAAGTGGCAAACGAGATCTGGGGGATTAGTGGTGGTGCATCCTGGGATAAGAAATAGCTCAGCCAATAAGAGGCCTCGCTCTATAGCATAGCGTGCCGAGTCGGAGCCGAGGGATCGGCTTCGAGCCCATCAGTACTGAATGTAGGCGAGATAGGATCACATAACATCAGTGACTCTTTGGGAAAAGTCCCTGCAACTGAACATACAGCTGCAATCCCAGTTTGTTCTGGGCAGGGACAATGTTCTGGAGGACAGTCTAAGCAGAAACATCCTGGATCCACACAAATGGATGTTGCATCCAGACATTTTTGCACAAATAACTCATGCATGGGGGAGGCCGGACATAGATCTCTTTGCCTCCCACCTCAACCATCATCTGAAAAAGTTCTGCTCGAGGTCACACCATCCACAAGCCTGGAGAATAGATGCTCTCTCATTCAGCTGGAGCTCTCTAACAATCTATGCATTCCCACCTCTACCATTAATGACCAAGGTGTTACTGAAGATCAAAGTAGAGCAACCGAAAGGCATCTTAATAGCTCCAGATTGGCCAAGACAGCACTGGTATCCATTACTAAGGAGCATAACTTGCACCAAGCCATGGCCCCTGCCTCAATGGCCTCCACTCTTGACTCAGCACAATTACAGGACGGTTCATCCCAACCTGCAAACTCTGCAGCAGACAGCTTGGAGGGTCCCATGATTTCTCCCCATATCTCTCTCTCTCCAAGGAAGTTCAACAGATATTATTGGAAGCGCACAGACCTTCCACCAGAAAGACTTATTCTGCCAAATGGAAGATATTCAACATCTGGAATACCAACAAGGGACAGGATGCATCAGTAATGAGCATCCTACATATATTGGAATACTTGGCAGACATGCTGCATAATGGACTCTCTTATTCTTCCATAAAAATACACGCTTCAGTAATTTCAGCAAAATACAACACTGATCCACCTGTGTTTTCACATCCTTTGCTAAGACAATTTCTAAGAGGGATAAAGAATATCAAACCTCCCAGAAAACCACCAGTGCCTGCATGGGACCTCAATTTCGTGTTGGAAAAATTAACTCCTCTTCCTTTTGAACCAGCAGCATCTTCAGGATTACAATTTCTTTACTGGAAAACAGTTTTCCTGTTTGCAATTACCTCAGCAAGAAGAGTTTCAGAGATACAGGCCCTCATGGCAGTACCTCCATTCCTCATTTTTCATCAGGACAGGGTTTCTTTAAGAACCAATCCTTCTTTTATGCCAAAAGTGATATCCAGGGTGTCTCTAAATCAAGCAATTCACCTGCCTACTTTCTTCCCCAATCCTCAAAATAAAGGGGAAAAGCTGCTACACACTTTGGACATCCACAGACAACTACGCTACTACTTGGACAGAACAAAGGCCAACAGAAAGTCTGACCAACTATTTGTAGCATACGCTCCTGGAGTGCAAGGAAAGGCAATTTCCAAACAAACAATTTCAAAATGGATTGGACATTGCATCAGATTCTGCTATTCTTTCCATGGAAAGGGTGTGCCAGCCAATATCAGGCCACACTCCACCAGAGCTACAGCCACCTCCACAGCCTTCCTAAGAGGGGTGGCTACAAAGGACATTCTAGAAGCTGCTACATGGAGCTCCGTGCATACATTTTCCAAGCACTACAACCTGCCTTTATATTCCAAATCCTGAGCAGGCTTTGCTTCGGCAGTCCTGCAGGGCATTTTAGCTACACCATCCCTATCTTAGAGCCTACCACCCCCAGCTTGGCTATGGTATTCAACCCATATGTAAGGACTGCAGTTGCATTCTTGAAGGACATAGTACAGTTTTGTACCTACCATAAATGTAGATGTTCGATAGATATGCAACTGCAGTCAGGTTTTCCCTCCCTCCTACCCCTCTGTGTATTGGGTCCACTTCCCTCCTTTTATACTTAGCTGAGGATATCTTTTATGGTGTATCTGTTTATTGCTATTGTGTATGTCTGAAAATTTTATCCAGTTCTAAATCTAGCCTTCCTTGGAGGGCACCTGGCATCTGGGGCAAGAAACACTGAGGAAGATGGCGTCGACTGATGCTTTTATACCCCAGCCGCTCTGACGTCGGGGAGGAGGCAACATCAGCTGACGCCGGACCCAGACTTTGGAATCCGGCCGACCGAGGGCTGCCTGAGGCAGGACAACCCATATGTAAGGATTGCAGTTGCATATCTATCGGACATCGACATTTATGGTAGGTACAAAACTGTACTTTTTAGCACTTGAATTTGCTTATTCGTGATCAGCACTTGTTCAGAACTTGTAAGCACTAAATAACCTACTAATTACTACAGCACTCAACCTTCCTCATTACCTAGAGGAAAACAGTTTTGGTACTTACCTTCCTCACTTGCTTAGAGAAAAACAGATCTTGTACTCACTTTCCTCACTTATCTAGAGGAAAATAGTTTTTTTATTCAGGCATGTCCAAGGGTCAGCTCCCAGTGTTCTCTCCTGTCTATCTGATGAATCTGGGCATCTTGGGGCAATGTAGAAATTGCCTCATGTACACAGACAACCCTCTCCTCCTACCACCCAGCACTACAACCTGTGAGAGATGCACTTATCTAGCCAAACTGGAGGTAAAGCTCTCTCCAACCAAGACTGAATTTGACCGTCAAGAGGAAAAGGTAAACACTTGCACCACACCACACTCCTCACATAGTCTCATTAAATCTACACCACCAAAATCCATACATAGAAACACAGAAACATTTGCTGAGGCTCTCAATAATAATCTCAGGCAACAGAGACCTCCAAAGCAGAAATGCAAGCAACCTCCACCCCCCAACACAACCCAAATGAGACACAGCCCACAGACTCAGTGTGCCACTCAACCACAGCCAATAAGGCAAAACAACGTACCCAACACACTAGTCATAGGTGACTCTATAGTCAGGCACACTGATGTCCAAATCACAAGGCTAAACAAGGAGAAGGTTACTGTCAGCTGCCTGTCTGGTGCCAGAATCCGCCACATAACCCATGCACTCAGGTCACTCCACAACAAGTACAAATATGACTGCCATTGTCCATGTTGGTGTGAACGACCTGAGACGTACCTCCCTGGACTACATGAAAAGAGACATGGAAGAGCTGTCCGATCTTGTAGCCTAGGCAGGTATGACCCTAACCCTGAGTAGCATTCTGCCTTCACCCAGAATGATGCTACAGTACAAGGGCAAAATGACTGACTTCAACAATTAGCTAAGCTTCTGGTGTCATTCTAAAGGGATCCAGTATCTGTCTGCCTGTGACAATATGGTCGAAAGACCACAATGCTTTGCCAGAGATGGCTTGCACCTGTCACCCCTGGGATTCCTCGGATACTGGCTAAGGTTCTTGCCACCACTATAGTGCCTTTTTAGGCAAGGTTCAAATGACAAATTCACCACCATAACAGGAAAGCAAAAACTAAGGGTGATGCTACTCAATGCTAGAAGTCTAAATCTCAAAATGCACTCACTCGAGGCACTCCTTAAAATGGAGAACATCGATATCTGTGCAGTGACTGAGACCTGGTTCAAGGCTCCAGAGAGCACCCCCTGCACTACCAGGCTATAACTCATACCACACTTTTCGGCCATGTAACCTGGACCAGAACACCAGAGGCAGAGGTGTGTCCATATTCATTAAGGATATCCCACACCTCCAGGCTAGTTGCTCAGCATAATGCATCTGAGGTTATCCAAGTGCAACTAACTCTGGGCAAAACTGCAATCAAAATTGTAGCTTGCTACAGATCCCCCACCATGCCCCAGGATTCCCACTCCTCTTTTCTTGATGTACTGGAAAATATTAGGGTTCAACCAAAACACCCTAATAATGGGCGATTTCAACTACCCCACCATTAACTGGGAAAACTACTCATGTACCAACTCCTTTGCTCAACGCTTTCTGGAATTCATAAATTCCAATGTCCTGGATCAACTTATCCACACCCCCACCAGGGGCAACACTATCCTACAACAGAAGGAGGAAACTGTTGCAAAAGAGAGTAAAATCCCATGAGTGGAGGAGCTCCCTGGTCAGCCTCAGTAAGAAGCTGCGATCCCTGATAAAATCCTCCAAAGCTAGTTACGAAAACAAAAATCGCTTCTTCTTCTTCCAGCTTTTCCTGGTTAGGGGTCGCCACAGCGGATCATCTGTCCTGCTCATGATTGGCAGTGGAGTTTTACGGTGTCAAGTTGCCAGCCCGGTACCCAACCTTCCACAGAAGGCACATACACACCTAGGGCCAATTTAGAGTGTCCAATCCACCTACTGCATGTCTTTGGAATGTGGGAGGAAACCGGAGCACCCGGACGAAACCCACGCGATCACAGGGAGGACATGCAGACTCTGCACAGAAGGCACCCCAGCCGAGAATCGAACCAGAGATCCTCGTGCTGGCAGCGCTAACCGCTGGGCCGTCCCCGAAAACAAAATCGCTACTGATTCTAAAGACAACCCCAAAGCATTCTATAGCTATGTCAAGAATCTCAATGGCAACACTCATATCTGCTCTGAGTTACAGCACAATGGCACTAAATATACCGACCTAACTGATACTGCCAACATCCTGGCAGATAGGTTCAGTGCTAACTTTACCCACCTCTCACCCCCTAAAGAGCCCATCTCTATACCGGAAGAAACCAAGGTTCCTGTAATTACGGCTGCACAGGTAAACAACACACTCCAAAGCCAAGAACACAGCATCCATGGGACCAGAGAACATCCCAGGCTGCATTCTACATGAACTACAGAACGAACTGGCACCCCACCTAAGTACCATGTTCAATCATAGCCTCATCTCAGGCTTTGTGCCTGCTGAATGGCGCACAGTGACAGTTATCCTACTCCACAAGGGGGGAGCCACCACGGACCCCGGGAACAACTGCCCCATTAGCCTGACGAGCCTGGTCTGCAAGGCCATGGAACGTATCATCATGGAACTTATAAACAAAGAAATTGGTAATCTCCAAACTCTGGACCCCACCCAGTTCGGGTTTGTAAAAGGCAGATCATGTCTCCTAAACCTGATAGACTTCTTTGAAGCAGTCACCAAAGCCGTAGACGAGGGTAAGGCGGTTCACACAGCCTATCTAGATCTTGCCAAGGCTTTTCAACACCATCCCCCACTCTGGAATTATAGATAAATTCACTAAACTAGGTAGAAATCCCTATGTCACAAGATGGGTTGCCAACTGGCTCACTGACAGAACCCACACTGTGAAAGTAGCAGACTCCAAATCAGACTTCAGACCACTGACAAGTGGAGTACCACAGGGTTCAGTCCTGGGTCCTCTCCTGTTTGGTATCTACTTCTCTGAAGTACAGGCTAACACAGAAGGTCTTTGGCTAATGAAGTTCGCAGATGACTGCAAACTAGGAGCCATAATCGAAACTCCTAATGATGTGGACATCCTACAAAAGGGCCTCACTGAGACAGATGCCTGGTGTCAAAACCATGGCCTCAAGCTCAATGCCAAAATGTGCATTGTCATCCCCTTTGGTAAAAACTTTGTACCCATGAACTACAACATAGGCAGTAGTATACTTAACACCGAAAGTGTAATAAGAGACCTTGGGACACAGGTGGACAGTAGTCTCTCCTTTGATAATCACATCGCCACAGTAGTCAGGAAATCCTTCTACGTGGCACACCTCATCACAAAAGGTTTCTTATCCAGAAAAAAAGAGGTCATTGTTCCCCTCTACTCATTACTCATTAGGCCCATTATAGAGTACAACGCCCCTTTTGGTATGTACCTCACAAGACATCTACAACTGGAAAGGCCACAGAAATACCTCACAAAGAGGATTACCGGCCTCAAACAGATGCCCTACACAGACATTCTCGAAAAACTCCAGCTTTACTCCATTGCATATCGCCTACTCAGAGGTGATCTCTGCCTAACATACAAAGCTATGTCAAACCCAGAGCTGTTGGATATGCTCTACTTAAAGAAATCCCAATCCCTCTGAGCTACACGCTCTAGGGACCTAAACCTTGTCACCACAATAAACAGAACATGCCGGAGGGATAGATTCCTGTCCCAGAGACTTCCCGTACTCTGGAATAAACTACCTATCTATATCAAACAAAGCTCATCATTAGCACTCTTCAAAAACAGTCTTGATGATTGGATGGGAAATGGGAAATTCATCCCAGGGATCACTTCTGTGGCTCTGCTCGACAGTGGCACAGGAAAATTAATTTTCTTGGGTGGCAAAAGCAAGGGTACCTTTTTGACTGGGCTTGTATAGGCCCCAGGGCCGATAGCCTAGTACCTACCTATGAACCTATAATGAGCCAAACTCCTCAGAACCACATTGGGTGGAATAATCAGATATTTGCTGAAGTGGATGATAACACCTATTAAACATTACAGTGCTACACAAATAATAGTATATGAGCATGTGTTGAAAACATGAGTAGAAGGTGGAGAATCTAGATTAGATTATGTTGAATCTCACATTATAGATTACAATGCCAGAGCTTGTCATAGAAATCTACAGATTATTGGAGCTGCTGAAACTGGAGAGGTGAGACTGTCTTCAGTTTGTGAAAGGGCTCTCTGCTAAGTGAACTAAGACTAAATTAAAGCAAGACCACTGAACCCTAGGGCAGCTAAATCAGTGAAATTGTACATTGTGAGGCCAATATGTGTAAGACTTTGCACTGTATACATTAAAAAGAATTTTGGCCATAATTCAGAGAAAATTTTAAAAGTTTTGAGAGATGAGAAGGATGAGTTTCTTGCCAACAGCGATGGCATGAAGACTAAGGGCTTGAAATGTAAACGTTCGCTACAGTAAAGATTTTCATACTGGGAAAAACAGTCTTTCATCAACCCTGCATAAGCACTAAAAAGCAAGTCAGACACCGGGGGAAAAAGATGGAAATCAGGAGGAAGAGGTTATAGTTAGACCAAGGAGAAATTTCTGGAAAGTACAGTTGTGTAAGTAAACATGCCATAACAGTAGATGTTTGAGTGATCATTGCTGCACTAGAATTAGCCATTTGAGTTGTATCCTGAATATGATATAACATATGGCCACCTTCCAAAGTTTCATGGCAGTTTCCTCACACCCAAAGCTTTAGTTGCTCTGACTAAAAAGACAGGTTTGGGTACAAAGCCCTCCACAACTTTCATGTTAGCTGAAAGGGGGAGGCTGAGTGCTGAAAGGGCATTCCAACATTCCTAGGAACAGCAAAAATAAATGTCCACACCCTGGCATAAGAAATGCACCAAAAAACATGGAGGGGAGAGGGAAAGAGCAGCTACTGCAGCGGTGATCTGAACATCTGCTAAGTTTACTTCTGTACTTTGTTCATTATATTGCTTACTGTTGCAATAGCCTTAGCTATATGGGTAGATTACCTTAACTTACTGTACTCCGCTAGTGTTCGGGGAGTGCCTTCTGTGTCGAGTCTGCATGTCCTCCCCGCAGGTCGAGTGGCATTCCGAAAGACGTGTGAATGAGTGCGCCTTTGTTGAAGGTTGGGCGTCGAGCTGGCAACTCTGCACCGTGAAAATCTACTGCCAATCATTAGCGGACCGGAGTTCCGCTGTGGCGACCCCTAACCAGGAAAAGCCAAAAGACAACAACAACTTTAACTTATTGTATTTGGGAGGTGGAAGGGGAAGGGTCCAGGAACCAAAGCCTGATCTACACCTAAAGAAGAAATCCATCTGGAGTGCCTTGTAAATGTATGCATACCAAGCCAAGTTGCTGCTTCTAGAATTCTTCTAAAGTCTCACCCTTTCCAAAAAGCCATAGATGAGGCCAATGCCCTGGTAGGGTGGGCCTTGACCCTGCCTGGAATAGTTTTGTTATGGTAGGAATAACAAAAGGCAATGGCCTGAGGCAACCATTTGGAAATGGTCTGTTTTTGACGCAGGTTGTCCCTTAACTTCACAAGAAATGAACAAATGATCTGAAAGCTTTAGTTCTGTCAAGATACTGTCTGAGCGGTCTGTAGAAATCCAAGTTGGAGAGTATCCCTTGTCCCTCACTTTTAGCTTCTGGAAAGAAAACTGGAAGATTGGTAGTTTGGCTTTTAAAATAAACTCATACCACTTTAGGCATAAAAGGATTAATTCTTAAAGAAACCCTGTTTTTAAGGAAAATGAGATGTGGCTGATTTCACTGCAAGAGCTTGCAACTCAATTATTCCCTCTTGCAGTGGTCAGAGCAATCGGTAAAACAGTTTTCCATGTTGAGTACCACAAGTAGGCCAGGTTAACTGGTTCAAATGGAGCATATGTAAAGCTTCTTTAAAAATTAAGATCCCAAGAAGGGCCCATCAGTTTTCTTGGAGGTATCTTATGCAAAACCCCTTTCAAAAACATTTTGATAAGAAACTGCATTGAACGAGGATTCATGGGTGAACATACTGAAATGGATGATGAATGAACCTGGATGGAGGAGTAAGAAAGGCCATATGATAATAGCTCACAGAAATGTAAAACCAGAAATACATTGGCCTTTGATGGGTGGTGGTACCAACTAGAAAACCTCTTCCATTTGCTAAAATATTAATTTCTAGTAGCAGGCTTTCTTGCTTCCATTAGCACCTGCTGCATGTCCTTGGTAAGCAGGTGCCTAAAATGAATTAACCCTATTATCCAGGCAGTTGAAGTTGATTGGGCTTGGGGTGCATCAAATACCCCTGTTCATGTGTTAGTAAATCCATTCTGTGACAAAGCCTAAGGTAATTGCCCCTGGCCATTTCCAAGAAAAGGAATAACCACTGTTACCTAGGCCGGAAGAGGGATCTTGGGGTGTGCCTTCTGAAACTTTAAAAGTACCTTCTTGCATGGAGTCCTAGAGAAGATTCTTGACAAGCTGAATGTTCGGAGCTTTTTCTGCTGTGTACAGTTTATTCATAAAGTACAGTGGTTTTGAAGTGTTCTTGTACTACGGAAATTTATTTGGCAAAGTGCAGTTATTTCAAAGAGTTTGTTGTGCTATTGGGTATAATTACAAGTTCTGGCATATATATTTGTGTGCATGTTCGTACATAATTTCAAGCACCTTCACTACTGTGTGTTGATATGGCAGAGGCATTTCACAGACCTAGTCTACTTGTGTTTGATCATAATATAGCAGAGAAGTGGAGTACTTGAGCAGGAATACGATATTTTTATACAAGCAACTTTTTCTGACAAAGATGCACATACAAGGGCATTCATTTTGCTTAACTTAGCGGGGTCAGAAGCCATTGAAAGAGTGTTTATTTGTGTAGCACCAACAGTATATGTAGAAGAGGGGGAAAACCACCATAAAGCTAGCTGGTACCGGCTGAATCAAGGGATGACCCTGAGTACTTGAAATGCAAATTTAGAGAAATGTGCACTCCCAGACAAATGTTACATTAGAGAGGCAGTTATTTTATATAAGAGACCAAAAGCCAGATGAAGCTTCTGCAGCTTATATCACTGACTTGAAAAATAAGGCCAAAATGTGCAGATTTGGTGACTTGAAAGATGAATTAATAAAGGATAGGCTTGTGTGTGGTGTTAATAGTGCTGCAGTGAGAGAGATTTTGCTTTGTGCCAGTGATTTAACATTAAGCAAAGCTATAGAGATTTGTCAAATCCATGAGCTCATATAAAGGCACACAAGTATGCTTGCATAAGTGATGAGTATGGTTTCAACAGCCTCTAGTGCAAGCATAGAAAGCATGCAGCAAATGGCAGCTGCAACCCCTGCAGGTTTCCCTGGGAGAAAGCTGTAGCTTTCTAGCAAGTTTCAAGACTAGCTCAATAAAAAGGGCACGCTCAGTGTGTCTTAAGGGTGAGTCAGCAAAACCCAAGTCAAGTCTTAATGTTAGAGTGTGCTGAACAATGATTAAAATTAATTCTGCTGTAAATACACTGAAAAATAAAGCATAGAATAAAACGTTTGCTTAAATGTAGGAATAGAGCTTGGCAATGTAAAAATGGCATCCATACTATTTGATGTAACCCCAAGGTTGCCACATTTGTAAAGGGACAGGTTGGGACCAAAAAAAAAAGTTCTTTAATGCTCAGGCAGTTCCACATTAAACAGATGTAACTCCATTTTGTGATTTTTAACTGGCTCATATGCCGGTGTATGAGCCAATCAAAAAAATCTCACAGCGCAGCCTCTTCTGTTCAATGAGAACATCAGGTAGTTCCATATTAAACAGAAGTGGCTTAACTGTGTGATTCTTTGATTGACTTGTATACCGGCATACAGGCCAATCAAAAAAAAAAAAAAAAGCAGAGACTACTTTGCCAAGATTTTAACTGGCAGTGTGGAACTCTGGATTGGGCTGCTGATCCTGGGACAGTCCCGCTCAAATAGGGACATCTGGTAACCCTGAGTCTAAAATTAGCAGAAACTCTGAAAAACAATTCTGAAATGCAAATATTGCATGCTTTCTTACAACATCAGCAGAAGTGCTTCCTCAAAGATATTTCCTTACAAGCAGATAGTGGATGCTTTCTCAAAAAAACTACAGAAAAGTCTAAAAACAGACATTACATGCTTCCTTACCGAATCCAAAAAAAAAAAACACAAAGGAAAAATAGGATCTAAAGTGCATGAGAAGAGCACTATATAAGGACTGTAAAAAGCAGGCTTGTGTTAGGGTATGTAGGAACTCTGGTTCAGAGGTAAATAGACAATCAAAGGTTATCGTCTATATCTGTATTGAGAAGCAAACCTTGTACATTAAAGCTATAATACGTGCCATCTGTTATAAAATTAAGTTTAGTAACTGCACTTGAGTTAATATAGCACTGTGCTGCAAAGTATATTTTATTATCAGCGTGCAGCCTGCAGGACTCTGTGTCATAAACAGATTGTACGTGAAGCTATGCAAGACCCTGTGTTTTAACCAGGAGTTGATTTCAGCAGTAAACAGCCAACAAGACTTTATCCTAATCAAACTTTTGTTCCAGCAGCAGCAGAAAAATCAAAATAAAATTTTCAGTGGTGAGTCTAGCCTGTATTTGAACACAGGGGGAGTGGTGCCTTGTCACTCTAGTAAAGGTGCAGTAACTAAAGTTTATGAGTAAATCCTAAACAGGAGCACTCCAGTTTTATACATCTAGCAGCAGTACAGTTTTCAGACGTCTAAATCCGGAATGAGACTACCGTGCAGGAAGGTCACAGTGCAATAAATTCTCCAGGTCGGTGAATTCCAAGGTTTTAAAGCTGCAACTGCCAGTTTTCTATCACCAGCTTTACGAGTGACTACACAGACTTCTCAACCATCTACAGCAAGCAGCCTGTCCACCTGACTGTCGATTGGTAAAATTTTTTTCTGTGTTACATACAGTATGGTTGCCATTAGAGGTCATAGTAGAAAATGTAGTGTGTGTTTACCCTTACTGTATCAGAACAACCAGAAAAAAAAATCTGGGACAGAATGAAATGTTGGTATATACAGCATATTACCAAATGTAAAAACTTATTATGGCAAGTTGATAGTAAGGCATTATGCAAACAGATTACAACATTTGACTGGTATCTCAAACAAAAGAATGTGTGGTATGACCTTAAATGTTTATTGTAACTGCTTTCTGTCTGTAATGCCATACAAATACAGTAAAGAACACTGTTAGAAAGGTAAACTGTAAAGAAAAATCTTCTGATGATAAAGAACCAGATAAAGGTGAGATACTTCTATTATATCCAGCTGTTAAGCAGTTATGTCCTGTCACCACGTGAAATTTTAATTTCAGAGTTAAAACAGCAGTCTAATCAGCTATTAACTGAATCTCCTGTACACTTTGTTAAAGCCACTGCAGAGCACAAAACACAAGTGCATAAGAGCTTTAGAGTCAACATAACAGGTTACTGAAAAATATCAGGCAGCCCATGCAAAATCACAGGAAAAAAATTAAAACACTTAGCAGTTATAAGACCAGTAAAGCCTGGTTAGTAAAGAGTTAAAGAAACAGCAGTTACAGGATAAAGAAAATAAATTAGCTGAGCTGCCAGACTAGCTTACAGCACACAACTTTAACAGCCCAGCTTAAGAATGGATAGGATATACAGAAGAGACTGATGTATGGACAGATGCCTTACTTAAATGCTTTTGGAGTTTTATTCCCAAATGTTTTAAAACTTTCATCCAGTTAATAAATCGAAATGCTAGTGAAGTAGGGTATATAACTGCCATTCTCATGGCATACACAACAGGAACAGCCTCTCACAGCTAACTATTAATTTCAAAATCATCATCTCATATAAATTAATGGAGCAAGCTGACCATTTTAAACTAGTGTTCCAGATAATCTATCAAAAAGTTAAAAAGAACAGTTCTAGTGCATAGAAAGCAAATGATAGTTAAAAACAAGTAAAAAATGAAGTCACAAAAGTGACATGCATTTCTTTTCGTTTCAGAAAACAAAAATGACGCTACCTAAAGTGCCCATGCTTAGAATACAGAAAAGTAAAAGGCAGATAACAGCAAATGTAAATACTTATGTGCAGAGTCTGCATGTTCTCCCTGTGTTTGTGTGGGTTTCCTCTGGGTGCTCTGGTTTCCTCCTACATTACAAAGAAGTTTCTCCCTGGGCCTCCGCTGAAAACTGGATTTGTTCCAAGTCTGACTTTGCCGGTTAACAAATGTTAAATAAATAAATAAAATAAAAATGTATAAATTTAAGTGTGTTTGACCAATATCTATTTTGTTTGTTTTATAATTGTATAATAGCATCAGGGATAGCAGAGACCCTGGCAAAAAGACAATGTGCTGTAAAGTATACTTTATCAGCATGCAGCCTGCAAGCTCCATGTCTTAAACAGAGACTGTAAGTGCAGCTGCGCAAAGCCCTGTGTTTTAACCAGGCATTTGTTTCAGCAGTAAACAATCAACAAGACTGTGTCTTAATCAAACTTTCGTTCCAGCAGCAGCAGAAAAATCAAAAATAGTTTTGCTGTTTACTGTCATAATTCTGGTGCCAATCATAAGTCTAAAAGACAGAAGTGTTTAACATTTTGTCATCAGTGCCACACGTGTAAAAAACTGAATCATTTTCAAAAGTTTTGTAAATCAAGCAAGCCTCATTCAGTTACTAAGAAAGGTCACTCAAAAAAGCAAGTTGATTGTGTAGAGAGCTGCAACCCTACTTTCTATGTAGATGGTGTATCAGTGGTTGGAGAAAAGGTTAATGCAGTAGATTTGCTGGCAAAGAATGAAGTAATTTGTACTGTCCTGATCAATGGTAAAGCTACAGAGCTCAAAGCAGACACAAAGTGTAATGTAATGTCAGCAGAAACATTTGCTAAAGTGAGGGCTGGTGAGCAACTTAATTTGGCCAATTGTGTGAAGCTTGTTTGAACTCTGGTGTGTTGGGTTAATGGGAACACTACTGCATGCTGTTACAACTAATTTGGAATGCTGTTGGCTGTTACCAACCCATATTGTCATTTAATCCTCCTAAACATCGAACGTATGGGAAGGCCGGTTCCAGCAGACCCACCTGTCCCACCTCAGCTGGCGAAGGCACCTGGCAGCAGCAGGACTGGTGCCCAGCCCGGGACCACCTCCTCCATTGGGCCTGTGCCACCTTCGGGTGGAAGTGCTGCAGGGGATGGGGCTCATCCATCCCGTGCAAGTGTGGGCGGAGGAGGGCCTCCTCTCACCCTCTGAATGGTCCGGGCTGTGGTGCGTAGGGAGATCCAGCGTTCTGTCACTGATACTCTTTGCCAGCTTGAGGCATGAGTGGTGCCACTCATGGGTGAGCCTGCCCCTCCTACGCAGCACCCAGCATAGCCACCCTCTGGGCTGTGAAGGTGCATTGGTGACTGCCCATGGGTGGGGATCTCAGTTCCACTGTCGCCATCTGTGGGCTCATGGGCTTGCGGTTTCCAAACATCCTTCCCCGTCAATGTTCTTCACCCCCCACGTGTCATATTCTACCTCTGTATGCGTCTTGTTTGTCCTGTTTGTTTACCTCCCCAACCTACCACCCCAAATATACCTACATCCCCTACCCCACATTCCACTCTCACCTGGAAGAAGAAAAAAAAAGAGCAATCTGCTCCAAAAAAAAATTACGCCCCATGCATAGCTGCCCATTTTGCACACATGTCTGCTGGACATATAAAATGTAATTTAATTGGCAGCACAACATACTTTGTTGTCCTCACCCCTCTCTCAGGGGTGGAAGGTTTCATATTTCCCTCCAAAATTATTGCAAATGCACAGCTGTTGCTGTAAAAGAAATGGGCAGCTATGGTCCTTCCCTACACCCATCCTGCATATCCTGAGCTGTTTTCCCTACTGTCTTTCCCTCTTTGTTCCCCTTTTCCACCACTGTCCTATCTCCCCATTTTCTTTTCTTTCAAAGAAATGAGCGTGGGAGTAAGCACTTTTAAGCAGTAGTTAGCGGGTTTGCGAGAGTGTGCGCTTGTGTGCGGTTAGCTAAGCATTGCGCCAACCCGCTTACAACTAATTAAAAGTGCCTTAGTCACCCTGCATGTGAGGGCCCTTGTTCTGCTCAGCAGCAAAATAAAACACCTCTGTCAGTCTCGTACCCCGCACCTTGGACACACTAGACTGCATGAAGTACCACTAAGCCACAGTAGATATACAGCAGGTTGTTGCTGAAACAGATATATCATGCATCAGAATGAGTGAATGTAAAGGAAAAATAGGAATGCCATAACACAAAACCTGTTCTGTGGAACTTTACCAGCAGTTGTTGTGGAATTGCATTACATGACTGTGATAAGAGAACCAGCCAATCTAGCACTAAATGATGTTACAGCAGCACTTTACAACCCCCCACACACAGTATCATAGCAGGACAAACAGTGGCATATCTGATTAGGGCACAGGACATACACCCCAACTGTGACTATATTTCAGGGATGTCCCTGATTTTGAAACATATGTTAGCTGTGTCCCTCTGAATCCCCTGAAAAGTACTGACGTTAGGCAGAAAGGTGGGGTATTACACCTAATGAATAATGGCAATATGTAGGAGTTAGACACCACTTGTACTTCAGAAAAGGTGTAGTAATCCATATTCACTGGTTCTCCCGAAGTCTCCACTTACTGTCTCTAATATTTTAAAGGTGTACCTCACTTTTACCTACCTTTACCTCACTCTGTTCAAATATGTACCTGAGTGTTTCAGAGGCCTGGCCGAGGCAGAAACACACAGGCATATCAGCTTTTCTGCTGTTACACACTGTGCAAATAGCTTTGGAAGGAGTTCCACAAGCATACCCTTATGTAGGAGTACAACACTGAAATACCAAAGGATGTAGCCATGTACTGGTAGCAAACGACTGTAACAATATCATTGTACCAGTGTTGCACAGACAGAGAATAACAGCCTAACATCTGGCTACCATCTGGATAGGTCCACAGTTGGGAGCTATGCAGGCAGACTACTTGCTTTGCTAAACTAACAGGTACACAGCAACCCTTTAAGTCCAGCAAGATAACATTCACACAATAATACATAATGCTCTCTATGTCTGCATCCCCACCCAAATGTACAATATACCTGTGTGTTCAGGGTCTACCAAGGATGCAGGTAGGCATACTCAGTACTGGAATTGTCCAGTTTTCTTGAGCATCCTGTGCTAATGTCAACAATAAAAAAGCACAAACTGTGCAGAAGTGAGTACATTAATAATCACAGTATAGCAGTTCGCAAACAGTTCATGTGCCAAATGAATACATCTCAATAACTACTTTTGTATGGCAGTTAATTGTATAAGTAGAAAATAAACTACATACTCCCATGTATCTTGTGTTAACATTTGTAGGGGTGAGTACAATTCTACACTGACAACTGTGTACTGGAAGTGGCAACATTCAGGTCTGAGTACAACATTTAAATCACTGGCTACACCCCTAGCTTCAGATATAAGAACTATACCAACCTTCTGACTTAAACAACAATGTCCACAGCAAACAAGCATGGGCCCCACTTTGGAAAGCTGAAAGGGCTACGCCTACCTGACATAGCAATTTATAGCATTGGGTTGCTATGACAGTGAGTACTGCAATTACCACACAGCAGGCTGCATGCAATTACCAAATGGTGGCCACCAATTGGTGCAGAGGCCATCACATGCACATGCACAGATACCTATAAAAGCAGGCTGTAATTGCTGCCCACACACGCAATCATTCCATTGCAGATATTGAGAGAGAGAGAGACAGAGACAGACACACCCACATCAACAGAAAAAAAAATCCAAAGACACATGGAACGTAATAATACCAACACATACAAAGGAAAGGTATGTAACAGATATGTATTTACTGGCATGTAGAAGATGTTTTGAAGAGTACTCTACATACTTTGAAACATCCATATGTGGCAGCAGTACGTATCTATGCACAGATGCCCCTGCATAACTACTGCCATGGACAAATCAGTGTGTAGATGTGTGCAGTGGGACATAACTGTGACATATGTAGCTCAGCATTAAATGTCAAACATCTGATCCATGTTATCTGTGTTCTGTACATTAGTGTGGACAATGACTGTTTGGGGGAGTAGCACATACAGCTATATAAACATGGATGTGACAGAGTAACACATGCATGATAGTCATATTAACGTGTAGCTTAGCAATGGCAACTGCTGTACCAGGCTAGTATGCTAATCTAGCATTTGCAGCTATATATACACACCCTCTAATATTACTGTGTGCCCACATGTGACACCTGTTCATGTTGCAGCAAGGCCCAACAGGTCAGCCGTGAAGTCCAGGGACTTACAACAGTGTGGACATTGTGTGTGTATGGCACACACATACGGAGAGATATATCTGTGTCAGATATATTAGCATCTGTACATGTGCATAAAGCAAGGGACATACTGCAACTGTTTGTGAAGGGTGGTCATATATATGTTGGTGAATGTTGTTATGTGCATATTTGTATGTAGGTTGTAGTGTGCGGCAAACAAGACAGCATACAGTGCTGATATATGACATGTGGTGGTTAAACGCTGTGGGTGTGATTTGTTAGGTTTGCAGTGTTGCAGCCAGTGAGGCCTGCTAAAGCTACATGGGCTGAGAACACCTTCAATGCATTTCGCACAAGACTGCAATATTATTACATAACTGTATACCTCACATCCTTCGCATAATTGATATTCCCACCATGAAAGGTGGACTGTATATGTGCCTATATGTATATCTATATGTACACCAATGGATGTTTATATATATATATATATATATATATATATATATATATATATATATATATATATATATATATATATATATATACACACACACACACACACACATATAGAGAGAGAGAGACAGAGTCATATTTACTGTGACAGATGCCTGGTGACAAAGCCATGGCCTCAAGCTCAATGTCGTAAATGCATTGGCATCCCTTTTGGTAAAAACTCTGTACCCATGAACTACCACATAGGTAGTAGTCGACTTAACACCAAAAGTGTGATAAGAGACCATGGGACACAGGTAGACAGTAGTCTCCCCTTTGATAATCACAGTGCCACACTAGTCATGTAATCTGTCTACGTGGCACACCTCATCACAAAAGGTGTGTCATCCAGGGAAACTGAGGTCAGTGTTCCCCTCTACTCATCACTCACAAAACTCATTATAGAGTACAACGCCCCTTTTGGTATGTACCTCACAAGACAGCTACAGCAACTGGAAAGGCCACAGACATACCTCACAAAGAGTATTACTGGCCTCAAACAGATGCCCTATGCAGACCGTCTCACAAAACCACAGCTAGACTGTGTCACATACAACCTACCCAGAGGTGACCTCTGCCTAACATACAAAGCTATGTCAAACCCAGAGCTGTTGGACATGCTCCACGTAAACAGATCACAACCACTATGAGCTACACGCTCTAGGGACCTAAACCTTGTCACCTCAATAAACAGAACATGCTGGAGGGATAGATTCCTATCTCAGAGACATCCCATACTCTGGAACAAACTACCTGTCAATAGCAAACAAAGCTCCTCAGTAACACTCGTCATGAATAATCCTGATGATTGGATGGGAGATAGGAAATACACCCCGGGAATCACCTCTGTGGCTCTGCTTGACAGGGGCACATTACATTAAATTACTTGGGTGTCAAAAGCCAGGGTACCATCTGGCTAGGCTTCTATAGGCCCCAGGGCCAATAGCCTATTACCTACCTATGAACCAATACACACCCACATGTTCTTGTTGCAATAATTGCTATGTGAGGTTGACTGAGTGTGATGGTGAATGTGTCACAGTTGTGTATATGTGGGATAACTTAGTGGGAAACTGTTTCTGTCATGGTATTTTGTGTCCTAGCTCTGATCCCAGCAAAAGGTGTGTATGCTATTGCTAGGCAGAAAAAGCAGTATGGCATACGGTCTGATGTAGTCCCTTGGTGTTAACTGGGGTGTGCCATTGGAGGCTAAAGCAGTACATGTATGCTTATTGATTGGGACTGCTGGTGAATCCAAATCCTGTATGAACTGTAGTACTACCTGAAGCTGTAGGCCTAAACAGCACAGTATGGTGTATGGCCTCATTGCTTGGAACCACTGTTTTGTGTGTTCCCTGTAGTTCTCTCAGATTACATACCTCAGGCATAAGGTTTTGCAAGTACTGACACACAGTACTGTATGGTACACACGTAAAGCTCATCTGGGTTGCCATACCTTTGTGTCTTGTATGTATGTCTGATGTGTGTGGGGGTATGCCTGTAACATGCCCTCGGTCATATGTGTGTTACAGGATGTAAGTGCGTATCTAGCAACATGTATAGTCTAGTACAGCAGTATGCCACCTATACTCACGAATGTGAACATATTTTAGGCAGGGGTTTGCCATCAACAACTAGTGTGGTATACTGGTAATACTGTAACTGGACTTTACAATCATTGCAATGGATGACATATCTCTTTATCATTAGCTTGATATATACCTCCTGTGGCTAGGTGGTGCAGTGTGTCGCATACTGTGTGCCATGTACTGTTGTATAGTCTTACATAGTGGTTTCTCTTTGTTGCTGTGCAGAACATGGTTTAATATATAGAGCGTGCCAGGCACTGTCAGGCAGTTGTGGGTTGAGCACTGATATGTGGTATTGAAAGTGTGTATCCTCTGACAGACAATAGGTTGCTATTTATGGCAGTTCAATGAAATCTGTATTGTAGAATGTTGTGTGCCACATGACATGCTCACACATATTGTTTCATTGTCTTCCAGGATCATGGCCCACCATCTCAACCCAACCTATAGTCCTGCTGAGGATTACATCATAACGGCCTGTCTGATTCAGCACTATACACTGCTATTCTCAAGAACCAGCCAGGACCAGCATGAGCAGACTGCACTGTGGCAAGATGTCCATAGGGTAAATGACATAGGCATGCATAACCGGACATATGAGCAGGTACGCTATCACTGCAGTGATTTACTTAGACATGTCCAGCACCGTGCGTCTGATGTCCGTAGGCAACAGCTTGCCACAGGTGGTGGGGTTACCACCCATCACCCCCTCACCAGAGTGGAGGAGCTGCTCCTGAGCCTGGTGGCTCCTGGCCAACAACAACAGCAGACATGTATCATCATGGAGGCCGGAGCCCCCCAGCAAGCTCACATGGAGTGTGCAGGTAACATGGCATATCTGTAGACTACTGTTACCTTTATTGGTAGATCATGCATATGTGAGATGTGTACTGTGTAGTTAGAAGATGTGGAGCCTGGTGGTGTGCAATACTGATAATTTGGAACATGATCTGTAGGCCTGTGACTGTCAACCATTGTACTACTGTAAGATTGCAAACCCACAGTAGTAATGCCACAGTTGTTGCCACTGACAAACTGTCTCATATCCTTGTAGGTCCCTCTGGTGTGACAGCTAAGCAGCAGACCCATGCTGGTGAGTGTGTTCTACTTTTAATTTTGCAAATAAAATGTGCATGTCATAGGTGAGGTGTAGGGCATGTACACATGTAACACACCTACGCATAATGCATGATGTGCATGTTTGCTGTGAGACTATGCACATCTCAGTAACGTGAGTAGCTGCCTCAAACACATGCAATACACAGAGCATTCCAAACAATTGTGGCTACACTGTAGTGGACATTGGATAGGCAGAGTCGATACACATGCACACAACATACACAACTTTGTCATACGCAGTACATGTTGTTATGCTACACATGGCGTATTCAGACACCCGCTGTAAGGTCACACTCCAGTATCCCAAATGTCATCCACACAGCACACATAATATACCTGAGGGGTAGAGGCCTATCATGGGGCAGTGCGACACTCTTCAACACACAACACATTCATGTTAGGCAATGCTCCCTATTGGGCACCTTACAAACCCATGTAACAACTGTCTGTGAAATGGTGAATGTAGCCATGGTACTGCAGTTCAGGTACAGCATGATAGGTGCCAGTCTGGCACACAGTAGCCTTGAGTGACCACATGATGCTGCATGATGATGGCTCATGGTACTACTACACCCCATCCAGTTACAGTAACCACAGTACTACATATAGCATTCATTGTTATATACCTCAATGTTGTGTGTGTGCAGACATATGCACCTATACACAATATTCATAGCAATCACCATTTGCACAAAGTGACACATATATGTCTTGTAATGCTATTGAGTGTATAGGTCACATGACACACATTGGGTATGTGTGATGTTTAATGTTGCAGTTGTGTTGTGGCATGCCATGTCATGGCTGGCACTGGCATGTCCACAATATGTTCTACACTGACCATAACTACTGTACAATGGCTATGTTGAGCAATGGTATTCCATCAGGTATACACGCACCACTCATCCTGTGTGTATACATAGCATGCATGAGCTAAACCTGTGTCCACAATTATCTGCCAAGGACACAGACGCTCTAATCAGTAATGGATATCTATGTGACACACAGATACACATCCAGCCATGGTATGTATACCCATGAGTGATGGTGCACAGCACATTGAAGAGCTTGTAATACTTGCACAGCAATGTTGTGTCCATGTACACATTGCGTTCCAGGGTGAGGCCAATCACTGAACAACAACACACATGCATCAAAGCCATGTATACTGTTATTAGCAAGGACTGTCTACACTCGCACTGCATGTTGTTGAGCAACACACGTCCTGCATGCTGACGTGTGATATAACTGGCTTGTGATACTGTACCCCACCATCAACCGCTATTGAGTATGTTCTGGATTGCTGGTGGTGCGTGAGTCTGCTTTAGTGAGGAGTGTATTTGTGTGCATGTGTTCTGACATCATGTACAGGTCGTAAAGTGTGTTTCCTGTCTTCCTCTCACAGGTGCTGAGGTTGGGCTGGTTCACTGCAGCAGGGAACCTGATGTCACTGACACAAATAGTGATAATGAGGATAGTTGTGTTGAGGCACAGGCATGTTTGCCAGGGTCTGTCATTGGGCCACCAATCGACAGTAAACATGTGTCCACCCCATCCATGCACACAGTCATACTGCCAATACATCCATCATCACCAATGCCCTTAGCTGAGGGACAGTGTACAGTCGGCAATGGCCTGGACAGTGTGGTATCTATGGCACATGCATCCAAACACAGCAGCCATACCCAGAGGTCTGGAACGGTACCGCATAGGCAGATGTCCAGGGGTTCTTGTCAGAGCACTGCTGGCCATCATGCCCCTGGCAGACATGCCACAGGTCTTACAACCTCACGCATGTTCCAGGCTGTCATGGAGGCATTGGCACGTATGGAACGGTACACCAGACAGGGATTAAGGGCACAGAGGGCACATAACACCACTTTAAATGGCAGTATCCATGACCTAGCAGGTGCCATCCATAATTACACTGAGGTCACTGATGGACGTTGGGGTGAGACATTAAATGTCCTCCGCAATGTCATGTCCATGTGTCAGGACAGTGCAAGATGGTTGAGACGTCGACGTGGATGTATGCCAGCAACATCAGCAGCTGGCAGTCACCGCGGACGTCCCTCAAGTCACAGCCGCTCCCGTAGTGCCAGTACCAGCCCCAGCAATGTTGGGGGTGGGTTGTCCATAGACCGTCCTAGAAGACCACGTGCACATGGCTCTGGCCAGTACCAGCAGGGACCTGGGTCCATTGTACATATGTCTACCTCTGAGGATAGTACCCAGTCTGGCTTATTACCTGATACTGTCAGTAGCACCCCTGCCAGGCACAGGTACCGTATCCGTGGCCAGAGACGGTGATCTGTAAAGCCTGGCATATATGGCAGCCTCATGGTGGAACTGTGTGCATGCAGACACACACACATAAACCAGACACCTAGGGCTAACACATACCCGCACACATTACATCAACATTGACCTATACCATTACTCTTGGCCCTCACACACACACACACACACACACACACATATATGTCAATTGTATGGCACAATGTAGGCCTCTGGCAAACCAACAACACACCCTGTGCATATGATGAAACCTGTGCCACCTCCTGTCATCTGTAACATTGATGCAGGAACAGGCTAACATGGTGCTGATGCACAGGGTAACTTTATAGCAGTATAGCAATGTTAGCATGTTGTCAGCAGTAAAGTGTAATGATATCCTTGAAGGTGTAGCGGAGCAGGCATGATGCATTAAAGCTATTATTGTCAATGTAGTATTGTTTACACCAGTGTTAATTCCAATAGTGTATTGTCCGCCCACGTGCCACTTGGCTGATGTGTGTAGTATTGGCAGCATGTGTTAGACAGTGGACAGTACGTTTGGGATGTGTGCAGCACAGATTTGCAGGTGTACATTTGTGAACATGGTGGAGGTGCACTGTCTGCATGTACGTGCATAGTGGACACATGGGCAGGGTGACATGCCCTGTATTACACAGTGTTAACACTCCATAGTTTCTATTGGTGGCCAGTATGCATTGTACTACACACATTTTCGAACTTGGGTACACGTGTGTATGACATAGTTTGACACTTGCTGTGGGTGATACTGTTACTAACTGTCATTGGTTTGCATTCTGGTATACATAACCTCAACAGCCTGACCATAAACAATCGTTAGATGATGTCTTGACAACTGACACACAGATGTAGGACACACAGTAACATTTGGATCCTTCAGGTACTGTACTATGCCACTAACCAGTGGTATTCACCTGCACCCATTCCTGGGCCCACTCCTGTTTGGCATATAGCTCTCTTAGGTACAAGCAAACACAGTAGGGATATGTCCGTCCACGTCTGGAAATGCATACTGTGGCCTATAATGCATTCTCCAGATGACACATACATCCTCCACAAGGGTATCATACAGACAGATACCTGTTGTCAAACCCATGCTGTAAAGCTATATGCCAACTAAAGCATAGTCATCCACCTTTACAAAACATAGTATCCCCACAGTACCACATAGGTAGTAGCCCCCAACATGTTGAACAGGTACCGATGTGTACTACAGCCAAGTGTTACGTCATCTCTCCTTTGGTAATCACATTTCCAAAGGTATTTTGAAATCCCTCGGTGAATCACATAAGCAATAAGGGGTCTGCATGCATATCCACAAAGGTTGTTGTACACCTATAAAGAATAGCCATCATTGAAAGACTTTGCTGTGTTTGAACAGGTCTGAAATATACCTCAGGCATAAACCCTCACTCACACTATTCAATAGAAACCGTAATGGGTGTGTGTGACACGGATGACCTAGGCCAGGGATCACTGCAGTGGCTGGGCTTGTCACAAGCATACAAATGTGACCTAAGGTCTGGAGAGCGGCAGCACACTCTGGCAAAAATAACAGATGTGTTCATGGAGAAAGCAGGGTTCCCACCTATTAAATAATTGAGGTCACATGTACGTATATGTATTTGCCGCACAGCTACCTGACGTGCAATGCATGTACTGTTGTCATTGCGATATGTCATACAGTAGTAACAGCAAAACCCGCAACACATTGACCAACTGTGTTACACGCATAGAGCACACACACTCACCAAGTGCAGGATTCAAACCCCTACCTAACTAGGTTATGATACTAGGGCAGTACATATTAACACGACATGCTATACACATTACATGGAGCTCTCCTTTCCACAGGTATATTTGTAGGATGGTGACATCATCAGACTTGACAAAGATGAGTATACCACTTTTAAGGTGTTTCAGTAGTCTTCAAAAAGGTTGCGCCTCTCCAAGGAGACACACACACACACAGACACACACACAATTGGCAAGTGCAGGATTCAAACCACTACCTAACTACTTTAGGATACTAGAGGAGTACGCATTAACACGACATGCTATACACATTACTGGGAGTTCTCTTTTCCACAGGTATATTTGTAGGATGGTGACATCATCAGACTTGACAAAGATATGTATACCACTTTTAAGGTGTTTTAGTAGTCTCCAAAAAGGTTGCTCCTCTCCAAGGAAATACACACACTCTCTCATACAGTTGTCAAGTGCAGGAGTCAAACCCCTACCTAACTATTCTATGGTACTAGAGAAGTACACATTAACATGACACGCTAGACACATTACTGGGAGTTCTCTTTTCCACAGGTGTATTTGTAGGAAGGTGACATCATCAGACCTGACAAAGATAAGTATACCACTTTTAAGGTGTTTTAGTAGTCTCCAGAAAGGTTGCTCCTCTACAAGGAGACACACACACTCATACAGTTGTCAAGTGCAGGATTCAAACTCCTACATAACTACTTTAGGATACTAGAGAAGTACGCATTAACACGACGCGCTAGACACATTACTGGGAGTTCTCTTTTCCACTGGTATGTTTGCAGGATGGTGACATCATCAGACTTGACAAAGATAAGTATACCACTTTTAAGGTGGTTTTGTAGTCACCAAAAAGGTTGCTCCTCTATAAGGAGATACACACACACACACACACACACTTGTCAAGTGCAGGATTCAAACCCCTACTTAACTACTTTATGATACTAGAGCAGTGCGCATTTACATGACACACTATACACATTACTGGGAATTCTCCTGTCCACAGGTATATTTGTAGGATGGTGACATCATCAGACTAGACAAAGTTGGTTACATTAGGTGACATTAGGTGGGCTACATAGAAGGAATTTCTAAACACTTTGGCAATGTGATCATCAAAGGAGAGTTTACTATCTACCTGGGTCCCCAGGGCCATAATTACATTCTCTGTACATACTGGATTACCACCTATGTGGTAATTTGTGAGCACTTTGTTTTATCCAGAGGGGATGACTATGCATTCTTTGGCATTCTGCTTGAGGGCATTGATTTGACACCAGGTATCTGTCTCTGTAAGACCCTTCTGGAGGATGTCTGTGTCAGCCGTAGAGTCGATTATGGACCACAGTTAGCAGTCATCTGCAAACTTGTTCAGCCATACTCCTCCCGTGCTTGCCTGTACCTCTGAGCAATATCTACTGAACAGGTGGGGTCCCAGGACCAAGACCTGTGGGACACCATTTGTGACTGGTTGAGTCGGACATGGCACCCGCAACTCTGAACATGTGTGTTTGATCTGTGAGCCAGTTGGCCACCCATCCTGTGACATAGCTGTTAATGTTCAATCTGGTAAGCTTGTCTATGATGCCAGAGTGGGGAATGGTGTTGAAAGGCCTTAGTGAAGTCCAGGTGGGCTGTGTGGACTACTTTCACCTCCATCTATGTCCTTGGTAACTGTTTCAAATAAGTCAACTAGGTTTAGGAGGCAGGATCTGCCTTTCATAAAGCCAAGTTGGGTAGAGTCCAGTGTGTGGAGGTCCCCAATGTCTCTGTTTATGGGTTCCATGATAATTTGCTCCATAGCTTTGCAGACCAGGCTGAGTAGGCCTATAGGGCAATGGTTTCCTGTTTCTGTTGTGGCACCCCCTTTGTGGAGCTGGATTACTGTTGCTGTATGCCATTCTTTGGGTACATAGCCTGTGGTAAGGTTGAGTCTGGACGTGAATGTGGGTGAGGGTGTAGTTCCTTTTGGGGCTGGTGTAAGTCGCAGCCTGGGACACCATCCAGTCCCATTGATGCTGTGTTCTTAGCTTTGGAGAGGGCTGTTTTTACCTGCATGTCCATGACGTCTGGGGCTCTGCATTCTTCTGGGATGGACACAGGCCCTTTTGGGGGTGATGGGGGGGAGTTTGCACTGAACTTGTCCCCCAGGATGTGGGCAATGTAAGTTGGTTCAGTGTAATTTTTGCCATTTTGCAGTAGCTGACAGCATATTTGGGAGTTGCCACCTAAATGTTTGGTATAGCTAACAAAGGCTTTGTGGTTGTTATTCTTACATTCCTTGGCAAGTTGTCTTTAGAAACTGGCCTTGGATTATTTTATGAGCAATCATTGTTTCTTCCTTATAATGATCAGTGATGCCTTTCCTTTTGTGAAGTTTGCTCTATCATGTGTTCGTTTCCTCCTTCTGTTGTATAGCTTATTTATGGGCGGCGACCACCAGATTGGTTTCTTATTTTTGGAGGCGTGCATCTTGGTTTTATTTGGGCTGTCTCGATCCATGCATCCCTGTAGATGCTCATAGAATGCTCTTATAAATGATTCGGCAGATTGTATAGCATTATCCTATAGCAAGGGGGCTTTGGAACTTTCCACTTTGGTCTTGGGAAGTGTGCAGTTTGCTTTTGAAAATGTCTTCACAGTGGTTTCCTTGACAAAGGGGAGGCGGGATGTGGATGTCCAGTGTGATTACTTTATGATCGGATATTACCAGCGAGGGGTTTATCTCTGTTGTGGTACTGGTACCACATGTTGGTGATGATCAGGAAACATTGGGCAAAGGACGTTGTACACGAGTAATTCTCCCACGCAGTGTTTGGGTAGTTGTAATCTCCTCATATAATGGTGTTTGATAAGACCTTTATATTTTCCACTGTTCTCAGGAATACTGAGTGAGGTTCCTGAAACAAGGTAGGTGATCTGTAGCAGGCTACAATCTAATAAGCAGCTTTGCCCAATGTTAGTTGCACTTGCATGGTCTCCAAGGCCTCATGCTGTGCCACTAACCTGAAGGTGTGGGTATCCATAAGGTAAATGGATACACCCCTTCCTTTTGTATTTCACTCTGGGTTTTGGGGCCGAAGATCAGAGGGATTGTGAGTGTTTTACGTGGAGCATGTCCAACAGCTCTGTGTTTGACATAGCTTTATATGTTAGGCAGAGATCACCTCTGAGTAGGCGATATGCGAGAGAGTACAGCTGCAGCATTTTGACACGTTCTGTGTATGGTGGGTATTTTAGGCTGCTAATGCTCTTTGTGAGGTATTTCTGCAGGCTTTCCAGTTGTTGTAGATGTCTTGTGAGGTACATAGCAGAAGGGGCATTGTACTCTATTATGGATTTCGTGAGTGATGAGTAGAGGGGAGAAATGTCCTCTTCTATTCTGCATGAGACACCTTTTGTGATGAGGTGTGCCATGTAGAAGGATTTCCTGACTACTGGGGGATGTGATTATCACATGTGTGTCCACTGTCCAACTGTGACCCAAGGTCTCTTATCACACTTTGTGTTAAGTATACTACCGCCTATGTTGTAGTTCATGGGTACAGAGTTTTTACCAAAGGGGATGACAGTGCACTTATTGGTACTGAGCTTGAGGCCATGGCTTTGACACCAGGCATCTGTCTCAGTGAGGCCCTTTTGTAGGATGTCCACATCTTTAGTATTTACAATTATGGCTCCTAGTTTGCAGTCATCTGGAAACTTCATTAGCCACAGACCTTCCATGTTAAAGTTTACTTCAGGGAAGTAGATACAAAACAGGACATGACCCAGGACTGAACCCTGTGGTACTGCACTCGTCATTGGTCCAAAGTCATACTTGGAGTCTGCTACTTTCACAGTGTGTGTTCTGTCAGTGAGCCAGTTGGCAACCCATCTTGTGACATAGCAATTTATACCAAGTTTAGTGGGTTTATCTATAATTCCAGAGTGGGGGATGGTGTTGAAAGCTGTGGCAAGATATAAATAGGCTGTGCAAACCACCCTACCCTTGTCTACGGTTCTGGTGACTGCTTCAATGTCATCTATCAGGTTTAGGAGGCATGATCTGCATTTTACAAACCCAACATGGTTGTGGTCCAGAGTTTGGAGATTACCAATGTCTTTTTTTTATAAGTTGTATGATGATACATTCCATGGCCTTGCAGGGCAGGCTCATCAGGCTAATGGGGCTCTAGTTCCTGGGGTCCATGGTGTCTCTACCCTTGTGTAGTGGGATAACCATTGCTGTGCACCATTCAGCAGGCACAAAGCCTGAGGTGAGGCTATGACTGAACATGGTACGTCGGTGTGGTGCCTGTTCGTTCTGTAGTTTGTGTAGAACACAGCCTGGGAAGTTATCTGGTCCCATGGATGCTGTGATACTGGCTTTGGAGAGAGTTTTTTTTACATGTGCAGCCATGATGACAGCAACTTTGCAGTCTTCCGTTATAGAGATGTGCTCTTTCATGGGTGAGAGGGGATAACATTAGCACTGATCCTATCTGCCAGGATGTTGGCAATATCAGTTGGGTCTGTATATTTAGTGCCATTGAGCTGTAACTCAGAGCAGATCTGAGTGTTGCCAAGACATGGACCTGTCTGTTGGGCAGAGATCTCCTGAGTAGACAGTATGCAACAGAGTACAGATTGAGTCTTGTTGCATGGGGCAACTGTTTGAGGCCAGTAATCCTCTTGTTGAGTTACTTCAGTGGTCTTTCCAGCTGCTGCAGGTGCCTAGTCAGATTCATCGCAAGTGTGTTGTGGTACTCTCTGACGGGTCTGATGACTGATGAGTAGAGGGAACCTCCTTTGACCTACATGCAAAGACCTTGTCAGTTTGTGGGAATACATAGCATGATTGTCTGACCACTTTGTGAATGTGTTTCTGGGAGTAGATATGACTATCCACATGTGTCCATAGATCCCTTATTATCACCTCCATATTTAGGGTGTTGGCACCTATGTGGTATTTGTATGACTGTAGCTAGAGGCCATAATTTTGACACCACATCTGTCTGACTGAGACCCCTTTTAAGGATGTTTCTGTTGTCCCAAACATCGAGTATGACAACTTTTTTGCAGTCATCCACAAACTTTGCTAAACATAGCCCTCGTGTGTTTGACTGTATTTCTGAAAAGTATACACCAGACAGGAGGGGTCCCAGGACTGAGCCATGAGGGACAGCAGTTGTTACCAGCTTTTTTTATTTTTTTATTTTTTGAAGCTTGAACAGGTGACCACAATTCTTGCCTTGTGTGATCTGTGCCCCAGTTGGCAATTCATCAGATGACATACATATTTATGCACAGGTTGTTGATTTTGTGGATACGACATGTGTCTGGGATGTTGGAAAAGGGCTTTTCAAGGTCTATGTGGGACGTGTGTAGCTCATTTCATTGATGTATGTCCTGCGTGACTGCCTTGAAAACAGTCTAGCAGGTTTGGGAACCATGATCTGCCCCTGACCAACCCAAAATTGGTAGGGTTGGGTGTTTGTAGGCTCCCAGTAGCTCTCTTTATGAGTTCCATCATGATGGACTCCATGGCCTTGCAGATCAGGCTTAATAGGCTTATAAGACAATAGTTCCCATGGTCTGTTGTGCACCAACACTTGTGGAGTGTGCCAAACATTGCTGTAACACATTCAACAGTTTCATATCCTGTACAGAGGGTGAGGCTCAACAGACTGTTCAGGTGCAGGGTCTGTTTGTTCTGGAGTTCACTTATGACACAGCTAGGGAAACAATGTAATCCCATAGACTCCGTGTTTTCAGGTTTGGAAGGAGCTGTTTACCCATTCTATATGTGATATCTGTGCTTTCACAATCTCCAGGTATGATGATAAGGCCTTTTGTCAGTGAGAGGGGGGTATGTCTGTATGAGCCTGTCTGACAGGATGTTGGCAATATCAGTCATTTACAGTTTGCACTGACTCAGGACATATATGAGTGTACATTGCTATTTATGACATAGCGGAAGGAAGTGTCATGGTTCTCTATGGACTCCTTCACAGATTGTTTTGCCAGAACATGGATTGGATAATGTTTGGAGTGCACATTGTTTACTCATGATACTGATTGCAGGTTTATTGATCTTCTTTGCTTTTTCACTTTCTGTGAGCAACATAAGTACTTGTGGTACATAGTTTGATTATGACAGGGTTCCAATATATTATATGCATCTGTTTACATATAACTGTGTGCACAAGGCAGGATTGGTGAATAGTGACAGGTTCCTGGGGCAAAACATATGCAACTGCCAGATATGTGTGACCCACTGCTGTACTCAGACATGGCCTAAGTGTGTGAGCATGCCCAGTATGACCTTTCAGTATGTTGTTGCCTGACATTTGCTTCGTTTAAGTGTGTGAGCATGCCCAGTATGACCTTTCAGTATGTTGCTGACTGACATTTGCTAAATTTGTTTGTGTGTGAGCATGCCCAGTATGGACATATATACTATATGTGTGTGAAAAATCAAGTTGGGTTTTACTTCAGGGCTCACTTTTGTGTTGTACATCGACAGAAAGCACGCTGTGCCTGCAGGGCTTCCATGTGTCACTTTGCATAGACTTATCAACATTTCTACATACAGGGGGGACAGCTATTATTTGTACATTTCTACCCGGGGGGCATATCTGATTGTTATTGTGGGTGTACATAGGATGAGGGGTTCACCTGACACTTATACACATTTGCTAGGCCTGCACTGCTACATCATGTACTCCATTTCAGTCTGTACTGTTGCCTATCGTACTGGCTTGAGGCATACTACTGTACTACAGATCTTAGCTTCCAATTTCACGTATATTAGTTTGTGACTTCATAGCCTACCCAACCCACATCACCCTGCCTGGCCTGCTGTTATCTGTCTGCATAGGCCTGGCGGGAGGTTCAGAGGGCATGATACAGCACTTGTTTGTGTTTGCGTTGGTCTACAATTGTCCTGCTGTGTCTGTGCCATTGAAATGCTGTCATGGCTTAGTGGTTCGGTGCTGTGGCTATAGTGCACAGTATCCTGAGTTCGAGACCTGTCACTGCTTTTTATTTTCCTGCTGGGCAGACCTGACTGGTTAAGGAACAGTAAAGCAGGTGTGATTGTGTTTACCCGACTTTGCTCGACTTTGCCTGACTTTGCCCAACATTGCCCAACGTTGTCTAAAGTTGCCCGTCGTTGCACTAGTTTGTGCAGTGCGCAGCTCTGCGCAATTGTGCTTAAATATGCGAAATAGTGGTAAAATGTGCTTAGCACTGCTTTATATTGCTTAAAATAGGGCAATCATGCCTCAGGTGGTGCTGCAGGGCTGCTTATGTCGGATACACATAGTTCAAAAACAGGCAGTGTCAAGTTAGGCATCCCTTTCATTGTATGTGCGAGTCAGAGAGAAGTGTCATTTCCAGGGTTCCTACTGAGTCAATATATGTGCTATGCGTTGCCTCTTTGCCAAGGCATACTGGGCATGCCTCCTTCTGCCTACTGGGGCAGGCTCAGGTTGTTCCTCTGAGTCACTCTGTGCCTGTGCAGGCCTTGGCAATGGTGGGGGACTGTTTGGCCCTGCCCCATGCTGTTCCTGCTGCAGCTGTTTTCGCAGGATCATATTGTGTAGCATGGCACATACCATGACAATTGGGTACATGTAGTTGGTGAGTACTGCAAGGCTCCACCAGATGTGTCCAGGCACCAGCACCGTGACTTGAGCATCCCAAACACACGCTCAATAAAGTTTTTTGTTTGTGCATGTGCCTCATTATGGAGTTCTTGCTCAGGTGTGTGTGCATTTCTGATGGGTGTCATCAACCACGGCTCCAGTGCGTATCCAGCATCCCCCACTAGGTGACCATCAGGGATGTCCCCATTGGCAAATCTCTGGTAAAGCTGCGTCAGATGCCAGATGTGGAAATCGTGATAGCTTCCAGGGCACCCAGCACATACATTCATTATTATGCCCTGGGCATCGCACACGACCTGGCAGTTGATGGAGGGGAAGCCCTTGCGGTTGATGTAGACCCTACCCCGGTCACCGGGTGTTGCTTTGATGTGTATGTGCGTGCAGTCTATTGTACCCACTACATCAGGGTATTCTGCTATTTGGTGGAAAAGATGCATATTGCTGGCCAATGCCTCACTGGAATTGGGGAAGTATACATGCTCACCAACGTGCTGTCATGGCATCCAGGAATTGGTGCAGTATCCTGGATGCTGATGCCTGTGAAACCCCCCATCATATCACTAGTTGGTCTCTGGAAGGTACCTGTAGCTAGTATTCATAGGCCAACACATACCTTGGTATCCACTGGGATGGGTTCCCCTCTGTTGGTTCTGTGTGTGAGGCGTGGCCAGCACAGCTCAACAATTTGCTGCAGGAGGTCTCTGTCCACTCTATAGCGCTCCACTATGTTCAGCTCATGTAACCCCTGGTAGGTTACCCTGGGTCTGTACACTCTTCTCCGTCTCCTCACTGTGGGTTGCTCAGCAGCATTCACAACATCACCACCCTCAGCACCTTGCACATGTTGGTTTATGATAGCAATAGCAGCCCCTAACATTTTGTCTGACTTAAGCTTTTTAAGTTTTCACTCTTTGTATACTGCAGTGTTGCAGAGTTCTTGGGAAAAAACAGGGTAGACTGCTGTTTGCAGAGTTTAAAGTGCTGGGCTGGGCTAGTCTACTGCCTGTGTAATTGGCTGATTCTGGTATATTTCACTTGGCAGCTCTGCTAGTTCTCCTTGGTTAACTTCCTTCTATTTCTTTTCCTTCCTTTTTCCCTTTCTGTTTCCACAAGGGGCAGCACCGCGCAAACAAGCGCACACACACTGTGTGCCCATTTGCAAGGAATTTCAGATATATCCACAGCGTACACCTTTGGTTTCTTATTTTCAGCTACGACAACTGTAGACACGCCTCTTGCAATCATGAGCAACTCAGGGCAAACACAAGCCACTGTGCTCCAATCAGCTTACAGTCTTTCAGACATACCCCCTCATGATGTCACCTATCTTCTACTCTACTACTCCTACACTTACACTCTAGGGACATGGCTCACATGCCAGAAAAAATTGGGATTCACTATCCTTATCCTGATTTGCATAGGATTGCCTACTAATGCTTGGTTACATCTCTGACACTGAGCATCCCCCCCTTAGCAACCACTACTCAGTGGCCATGTTGTTTTCAGCCTGCTATTCACCTGCATGGCAGAACAAGCTTTTTAGTGGAAATGCCCATTTGTGGCTATTTTTCACTTTTTTTCATTTTATTTAAAGCGTAGCACGTTTGCACGCTGCTGCGCTACGTTTAAACATCGGTGATCGGGGAAAAAAAATAAAACTGGATTTTAAGGATTTACAACATTTGCAAATGCCAATGGCCTTATATTTGGCCATTGGCATGCTCCCTCAACTAGATGCATCCTTTATTTGGAGCTGTCATAGCTCCGTTTAGCTATTTGCAGAATGGTACTCCGTTACCAACGGAGTACATTTCTGCAAATAACACTACTCTTCCATGGACAGGTTAGTGTTTCCTGGATCACAAATTTACCTCACTTGCATAGCTTTCAGCAGCGAATGAGGTAATTTGCATACCATAACACTGTCCGCGCAAGAGTAGCTTTAGAAGCTCTCATGCACGCCCCTGCCGATTATTGCTGAATCGCTCAGCAGACATATTGCCTGTCTGCCATCTTACACTACTCTTAGACTCCGTGCAAGCCTTCATGAATCTGGCCCATAGTTATTAATATTAGTAACATCTTGGTTGCTCATATGGAGCTCATAAAATATAACCTTTATTCAAAATTTTTAAAAATAATTTGGCAACTTGGCTGCATACTTTCAAGAGGTTCTCGGACCATATTTACATCAAACACAATAAATACTGGTAAGAATTCCAGAAGAAACAATCAGAAAGTAATCAGAAATTAAATAAGCTAATAGTGAGATTAGACAATTACACAAAATGTTTCTCTGAAATAAACATGAAGTAAAATAAATAAAGCAAACTAACGTATATATAAATAACCTTTATTCAAACTTTTTAAAATTAACTGGCACCTTGATTTATGCCCTTACAAACTTGTAAAACTGATTTATACCTTTACAAACATGTAAAACTATATTTAAATCATAAAAGCAAAAATGTCAACAGATTCACGTGGAGTTAATGCTCCTAGTACAAAGCACAATACAGTAATACTAAAAACACCAACTAGGAGCAATGCAATGAAGGGCATACAGTCCTAAGTGTATAAGGGTCTCTCCAAAGATAAAAATCACATCCAATAACGATATCCGAACGGTGCATGAAACAAAAGAGTTTAATTCAGGTGCACAAGTAAAACGGTGGTAAGCGCTTTCGCATACTGCTTCATCAGACCAATTAACAGTTAATACAACAGGGTTTAAATCCTGAACTTGGCGGGAACACATTCAAAATCTACTGTTCTTAAAGGTGTATCCCTCTACACAGAAAGGCTCATTATAACCATCTAGGTGTGCAACAACTAGACTAAAATCAATGTTAACTAAATATCTAAAAAACATTTCAAAGTATATATATATAAATATATATACATGTTAACGCTGGAGAATACCCTATCAAATCATAATAAATCCAGCCATGTATTACTCTAATGCATAGTAAGAACTTTAAACATAGACTGATATAAGTCCACTAAACATACAGTACAACATCAAATATACTTCAAATATGCATATATCTTATAATTAAAATCATATAAACTCTTCTGTGTATTTATTTAATATACAAGCTCATAAATGACAATAAAAACTAAAAAATAAACACAATAAATACTAAAAGCATATAAAACATATAATATTGACTCATATAAGGAATCATAGGATTTAGGGGATGGATCATATCTTGAGCCTCCTCATTTTTAGATAAGGCTTAACTGGTACTTTCCCATTTAAGCCTGGTGCCTTATCGGACCTGAGCTTAATAATCGAATCACTTTCCTTAGATTCAGTGAGATTGAACATATCCCCCTTCCTAAATGAGTCATATAATCTCTCAACTATCCTGAATTTAAACATATGGTCTATACCAGTCTCTGCAGTGTGTTTGGCCAACGCATTGTGGATGGTACCTTTCCTTATGTGATACATATGTTCACGCATTCTATCCCTGAGGCACCTGTTCGTTTTGCCAACATAGAATGTGGAACATAGAGTGCACGTTGCCAAATACACCACATTGGTGGACATGCAGTTGCCACCAGCTCGTGCTTTGAATTGTCCAAAACCACTGGGGTGGATAAATATAGGCCTGGAGTCTATATAGGAACAAAAATTACAATGTTCACAAGGAACCGTGTGGTTGGTAGCTCCCGGGTCACCATATGGCTGAACCTTAGGGTAACACAACAAACTTTTGAGGTTCATTATGTTCTTATAAACAAACCTGGGTTTATCTCCAACCACTTCCTTGATGGCTGAATCAACTGACAAAACATGCCAGTGTTTACTAATAACGTCTTTAATGTATCCTACATTCCTAGTGTAATAAACAGGACAGGCAACACCTCTAAGGCCATTACCCTCTCCCTGATCATTGTTGTCCGAGTCTACTGGTCTATTCGAGAAATAGGGTGCAGCTCTTCCCTTTCTCAAGTTATCTATATCCAATGTACCTGTGGACAAGTCTCTTTCAGTGTATCCTCTCTCTCTCAACATAGATGTAAGGCTACCTAATTCAGTAATGAAGCATGCATCACTGGGGTTATACCTAGAGACTCGCATAGCCTGACCTCGCACTATGTTCTTATAAATGTAACCTGGATGCATGCTATGTCGATGTAAGAAGGAGTTCCTGTAACATATTTTCCTATACAACCCAGTGTTTATAATACCCCCTTCCAATCTCTCTACAAAAATATCCAAAAAGGATATCCTGGTCTCCGACGACTCAACAGTAAACTTCAAAAAGCTGGTAGTATCATTCATCTCTTCAACAAACTTATCTAGTTCCTCAACAGACCCCCTCCACAGGAAAAACAAATCGTCTACAAAACGCCTGTAGAAAGGGGCATGCCTAGAATATAAACGGCTGTTAAACATGTGCCTAAACTCCCATTCAGCCATGACCAAGTTGGCGTAGCTATTGGCACAGGATGTGCCCATAGCTACGCCATCTCTCTGGAGGAACAGTTTGTCTCCAAAACAAAAAACGTTAGACTCCAATATGACCTCTAAAAATGTCATAAGCAGGTCAATCTCCGTACCACTGAGATCAGAAACTCTTCTCAGGTAGCTATCCACCATCTCAACTCTTACGAGATTTGGTATCATCGTAAATAACGACTGTACATCCATTGTGACGAATATATACCTAACATCCGTTGAATGTGAACCCAGGAACGTATATAGATCCAACAAAAATTGTTTCGTGTCACGTAGGACGTATTGATTACTATTGACAATACCCCTCAACTTATGTTCAACATAGATAGAAAAGGGTTCCGTAGACCACCCTCTCCCAGCTACTATTGGCCTATAAGGTGGATTAAGTAGATCCTTATGGATCTTGGGTAGGCCTTGGATAACTGGTATCAAGGGGTGTGCTACTTGTAAAAACTCGAACAACTTCTCATCAATCACGTCACTCTTCAAAAGGTCTAACAACATACCGTTCACCTTTTCACAAATATTAGTGGCCTGTTCCATAAGGATTGAAATGTAAAACTTCTGGTCGCTCAGCATAGTCAACATATCACTGTTATATCTTTCTATGTCTAATACAACCATGCCACCACCCTTGTCCACGGGTCTCACAATAATGTTAGGGTTTCGACGTAAGTTATTGAGGGCTGTTCTCTGACAAAAGTTTAAATTAAAGAACTTCTTATCATAATTCCCACGCCCTTTGTATCTCATGTTGTATAGATCGTCTTCAACAAGTTTACTGTACGCTGCCAATAAGGGGGGAATATGAGGCATATAAACACTGGGTTTCCTAATGGCCCCGCTGAAACTGGAACCTTTAAATTCCAATGCTAGAGACAAATTACGAATGTAGAGTTTAAAGTCTCTCAATGTTTCTTCTAAATTACTGAAACTTGTAGGAATAAAGGATAGCCCTTTGGAGAGCACGTCCATCTCAGCAGATGTCAACTCATGAGATGACATATTAAAAACTAATCCCTGTTCCTGGATCCCCACATTTTCTTGAGGTTCAATGTTTGAGGGCGGTCCGGGGAAAATTTCCTCTTCTGCCGCCCTCTGCTCATTGAACGATTCCTCCCTTCCCTCGAAAGGGACCTGATAGGAAAAGGGTGTTTTGAATCAAACACCTTAGCTACAGAATCATTACTATCTGGACATGAAGTAGTTGTCCTTTCTATCGAGCTCGTTGCAGGCCCTCTAGCCGCACTCACTTTCTTCCTAACAACAGGGCCCTCTGCACTAGCCACAACTGAATTTATACCTGACGAAACAACAGTCGAACAACTTTCATAGACTCCCAATATATTTTTATTGGTCTGTGTATCTCTTGGTGTTTCAACTGTGTCCAAAGACCTAGCTGGCACCCTCTCAGTATGGTTTAAATCACACTTATCAACAGCTGAATCTGTTACTGGATTATTCAAAACCTGTTCATCAACAATAGATACAGGATTTAACAAAGAAACAAACCCATCATTAACAGAATTGCTAGCAACTTTATGAACAGTCTCTCGATGTTGTGATATAACATTTGAGCCATTATTCACTCTGGGCCAAGTGAAAATATTGCCCATTTTAAAATCCATAGAGTCTCGTTGTAATTTAGTCCTTTTCTGATTATAGAGCCTTTTTTCATATTGAGTAACATTATCAAGTAAAATGTGGCAACAATCGTTTACAGCCGAAGCTGGAAACTGAGAAAAAATAGAAGCTTTTTGTTGTTGTACTTCTAACCTTAATGTTTCTTCAATAGGTACAAAAAACCTGTTCATTAACCTCAAATAATTGAGGCTTACCTCCAGATTCAATTGCTGCCATTCGAAAAGAAGCTCTGGATATAAAGTAGCCGTCGTCGGCATTTTAAGGACCCTGAGGCCCCTTGGAACTAATTTCCTTTGTAGGCAAACATCGAAATGTTGTCTTTGAGTCTGTAGCCTTTTCAGCTTGAATAAGTCCACCTCGAGTTTCTCCATGGCCAAACGCAAACCCTCTCTATCATACTGTTCCTCGGTTCCTTCTGTATACAGACGATCATCACACTCAAACGATTCTAAGGGATTTACGTCATGTCGCAAACAATCCATGGCAATCAACAGCTAGTGAAGTATCATTCGCCTGTGTCCCTTGTAATACATACGGAGTCAATATTATATGTTTCATATGCTTTTAGTATTTATTGTGTTTATTTTTTAGTTTTTATTGTCATTTATGAGCTTGTATATTAAATAAATACACAGAAGAGTTTATATGATTTTAATTATAAGATATATGCATATTTGAAGTATATTTGATGTTGTACTGTATGTTTAGTGGACTTATATCAGTCTATGTTTAAAGTTCTTACTATGCATTAGAGTAATACATGGCTGGATTTATTATGATTTGATAGGGTATTCTCCAGCGTTAACATGTATATATATTTATATATATATATATACTTTGAAATGTTTTTTAGATATTTAGTTAACATTGATTTTAGTCTAGTTGTTGCACACCTAGATGGTTATAATGAGCCTTTCTGTGTAGAGGGATACACCTTTAAGAACAGTAGATTTTGAATGTGTTCCCGCCAAGTTCAGGATTTAAACCCTGTTGTATTAACTGTTAATTGGTCTGATGAAGCAGTATGCGAAAGCGCTTACCACCGTTTTACTTGTGCACCTGAATTAAACTCTTTTGTTTCATGCACCGTTCGGATATCGTTATTGGATGTGATTTTTATCTTTGGAGAGATCCTTATCCACTTTGGACTGTATGCCCTTCATTGCATTGCTCCTAGTTGGTGTTTTTAGTATTACTGTATTGTGCATTGTACTAGGAGCATTAACTCCACGTGAATCTGTTGACATTTTTGCTTTTGTTATTTCGTGGCTTTCCGATTCACTTGGGGGCATAATGGAAGGGATACCTCAGCCCGTTGAGCTTCCGTATGTATTACAAGGGACACAGGCGAATGATACTTCACGCCCAGCTGTTGACCGCTTCGCGGATTGTTTGCGACATGACGTAAATCCCTTAGAATCGTTTGAGTGTGATGATCGTCTGTATACAGAAGGAACCGAGGAACAGTATGATAGAGAGGGTTTGCGTTTGGCCATGGAGAAACTCGAGGTGGACTTATTCAAGCTGAAAAGGCTACAGACTCAAAGACAACATTTCGATGTTTGCCTACAAAGGAAATTAGTTCCAAGGGGCCTCAGGGTCCTTAAAATGCCGACGACTGCTACTTTATATCCAGAGCTTCTTTTCGAATGGCAGCAATTGAATCTGGAGGTAAGCCTCAATTATATGAGGTTAATGAACAGGTTTTTTGTACCTATTGAAGAAACATTAAGGTTAGAAGTACAACAACAAAAAGCTTCTATTTTTTCTCAGTGTCCAGCTTCGGCTGTAAACGATTGTTGCCACATTTTACTTGATAATGTTACTCAATATGAAAAAAGGCTCTATAATCAGAAAAGGACTAAATTACAACGAGACTCTATGGATTTTAAAATGGGCAATATTTTCACTTGGCCCAGAGTGAATAATGTCTCAAATGTTATATCACAACATCGAGAGACTGTTCATAAAGTTGCTAGCAATTCTGTTAATGATGGGTTTGTTTCTTTGTTAAATCCTGTATCTATTGTTGATGAACAGGTTTTGAATAATCCAGTAACAGATTCAGCTGTTGATAAGTGTGATTTAAACCATACTGAGAGGGTGCCAGCTAGGTCTTTGGACACAGTTGAGACACCAAGAGATACACAGACCAATAAAAATATATTGGGAGTCTATGAAAGTTGTTCGACTGTTGTTTCGTCAGGTATAAATTCAGTTGTGGTTAGTGCAGAGGGCCCTGTTGTTAGGAAGAAAGTGAGTGCGGCTAGAGGGCCTGCAACGAGCTCAATAGAAAGGACAACTACTTCATGTCCAGATAGTAATGATTCTGTAGCTAAGGTGTTTGATTCAAAACACCCTTTTCCTATCAGGTCCCTTTCGAGGGAAGGGAGGAATCGTTCAATGAGCAGAGGGCGGCAGAAGAGGAAATTTTCCCCAGACCGCCCTCAAACATTGAACCTCAAGAAAATGTGGGGATCCAGGAACAGGGATTAGTTTTTAATTTGTCATCTCATGAGTTGACATCTGCTGAGATGGACGTGCTCTCCAAAGGGCTATCCTTTATTCCTACAAGTTTCAGTAATTTAGAAGAAACATTGAGAGACTTTAAACTCTACATTCGTAATTTGTCTCTAGCATTGGAATTTAAAGGTTCCAGTTTCAGCGGGGCCATTAGGAAACCCAGTGTTTATATGCCTCATATTCCCCCCTTATTGGCAGCGTACAGTAAACTTGTTGAAGACGATCTATACAACATGAGATACAAAGGGCGTGGGAATTATGATAAGAAGTTCTTTAATTTAAACTTTTGTCAGAGAACAGCCCTCGATAACTTACGTCGAAACCCTAACATTATTGTGAGACCCGTGGTCAAGGGTGGTGGCATGGTTGTATTAGACATAGAAAGATATAACAGTGATATGTTGACTATGTTGAGCGACCAGAAGTTTTACATTTCAATCCTTATGGAACAGGCCACTAATATTTGTGAAAAGGTGAACGGTATATTGTTAGACCTTTTGAAGAGTGACGTGATTGATGAGAAGTTGTTCGAGTTTTTACAAGTAGCACACCCCTTGATACCAGTTATCCAAGGCCTACCCAAGATCCATAAGGATCTACTTAATCCACCTTATAGGCCAATAGTAGCTGGGAGAGGGTGGTCTACGGAACCCTTTTCTATCTATGTTGAACATAAGTTGAGGGGTATTGTCAATAGTAATCAATACGTCCTACGTGACACGAAACAATTTTTGTTGGATCTATATACGTTCCTGGGTTCACATTCAACGGATGTTAGGTATATATTCGTCACAATGGATGTACAGTCGTTATTTACGATGATACCAAACCTCATAGGAGTTGAGATGGTGGATAGCTACCTGAGGAGAGTGTCTGATCTCAGTGGTACGGAGATTGACCTGCTTATGACATTCTTAGAGGTCATATTGGAGTCCAACGTTTTTGTTTGGAGACAAACTGTTCCTCCAGAGATGGTAGCAATGGGCACATCCTGTGCCAATAGCTACACCAACTTAGTCATGGCCGAATGGGAGTTTAGGCATATGTTTAACAGCCGTTTATATTCTAGGCATGCCCCTTTCTACAGGCGTTTGTAGGCGATTTGTTTTTCCTGTGGAGGGTCTGTTGAGGAACTAGATAAGTTTGTTGAAGAGATGAATGATACTACCAGCTTTTGAAGTTTACTGTTGAGTCGTCGGAGACCAGGATATCCTTTTGGATATTTTTGTAGAGATTGGAAGGGGGTATTATAAACACTGGGTTGTATAGGAAAATATGTTACAGGAACTCCTTCTTACATCGACATAGCATGCATCCAGGTTACATTTATAAGAACATAGTCACGAGGTCAGGCTATCACGAGCCTCTAGGTATAACCCCAGTGATGCATGCTTCATTACTGAATTAGGTAGCCTTACATCTATGTTGAGAGAGAGAGGATACACTGAAAGAGACTTGTCCACAGGTACATTGGATATAGATAACTTGAGAAAGGGAAGAGCTGCACCCTATTTCTCGAATAGACCAGTAGACTCGGACAACAATGATCAGGGAGAGGGTAATGGCCTTAGAGGTGTTGCCTGTCCTGTTTATTACACTAGGAATGTAGGATACATTAAAGACGTTATTAGTAAACACTGGCATGTTTTGTCAGTTGATTCAGCCATCAAGGAACTGGTTGGAGATAAACCCAGGTTTGTTTATAAGAACAAAATGAACCTCAAAAGTTTGTTGTGTTACCCTAAGGTTCAGCCATATGGTGACCCGGGAGCTACCAACCACACGGTTCCTTGTGAACATTGTAATTTTTGTTCCTATATAGACTCCAGGCCTATATTTATCCACCCCAGTGGTTTTGGACAATTCAAAGCACGAGCTGGTGGCAACTGCATGTCCACCAATGTGGTGTATTTGGCAACGTGCACTCTATGTTCCGCATTCTATGTTGGCAAAACGAACAGGTGCCTCAGGGATAGAATGCGTGAACATATGTATCACATAAGGAAAGGTACCATCCACAATGCGTTGGCCAAACACACTGCAGAGACTGGTATAGACCATATGTTTAAATTCAGGATAGTTGAGAGATTATATGACTCATTTAGGAAGGGGGATATGTTCAATCTCACTGAATCTAAGGAAAGTGATTGGATTATTAAGCTCAGGTCCGATAAGCCACCAGGCTTAAATGGGAAAGTACCAGTTAAGCCTTATCTAAAAATGAGGAGGCTCAAGATATGATCCATCCCCTAAATCCTATGATTCCTTATATGAGTCAATATTATATGTTTTATATGCTTTTAGTATTTATTGTGTTTATTTTTTAGTTTTTATTGTCATTTATGAGCTTGTATATTAAATAAATACACAGAAGAGTTTATATGATTTTAATTATAAGATATATGCACATTTGAAGTATATTTGATGTTGTACTGTATGTTTAGTGGACTTATATCAGTCTATCCCCGGGATTCATGAACCTTGCGCCAGGCGCCAGCATAGCGTCGGCGTTATAACGCCAAATATGGCTGCTGAGCGATTCAGGTATGAATGAATTCCATGTGCACTACCGGCGTGCGCCGGACCGTCTCCGCCCCCGGCGTAGGTATGCAAAACACACTGTGTGCGGTATTGCACCATGCAAATGAGGGCAAATAGCGAACCACGAAGTGGCGCGAAGCGTAAGCGTAAGAACGCGGCAATGTAAACCAAAAAAGCGGTTTACATTTACCCAAACATGACCGAGGAGTAACGGAAGGCTGTCAAAGTCAGGTATCATACAGGTGCAATATGCCAATGTGGAAAGGCACCGAGAATGTCCAAAGAAAATATGCACAAAATGTAAAAAATGACATAAATGGCGCGTCGTAGAAAGAACAGCAGACCCCGGGATATGTGCACAGAAGTTGCAAAGCAATGAAATAATATGACAATGTCCTAAAAGAGCAGTATAACACACATCAGCTGCACAGCCACCACACACCATAGTATGTATGTAAAGCTTCAACCCCAGCGCAATGGTTGTCAAGGAGTGGTGGCGGTGTTCGCCGTAACCATGCATTAGTAGTCAATTCCATGCAAATGAGGCAGATAATAGTGAATCGCAAAAGCGGCGGTGTAAGGATGGAGCAAGCGGCGTAGCGGTACTACACCGAGGTGGCCTACGAGATACATGTCAACCACAGAGGGTGTGCCACTGTAGGAGGAAGGATATTGGAGGTCAGCAAATCTGGGCTGTACAATGCACATCACAGCATCAGGACTGGCGTGTGAGGAAATAGATCGCTGAGAGTACATAATGCGCGCACAGATGCATGTGCACGAGGATGACTCGTTCCCTAAACCAGTCATGTGGCGGCCTCCCGTTAACAACCACGGATATAGGAAGGTAATGCGGAGAATACGAGGAAATGCGGAAGCAGTGTAAATGGC
>NC_056726.1:310901897-311126897 GCF_019279795.1 Protopterus annectens
TTGAGGCCGATTCTTGACCTATCCACGATGAACCTGTCCATTGCCATGGAGAAATTCCAGATGGTCACATTACAATCCATCCTGCCATTCTTACAGGAGGAAGACTGGATTTGCTTGGTAGACCTCAAGGATGCGTACTACCATATCCTGATGGAGAGGCGATCCAGGAGGTTTCTCCGCTTTCGGCTAGGAGCCAATCACTACCAGTTCAGGGTCCTACTCTTTGGTCTTACCACAGCCCCCAGGGTGTTTACCAAGGTCATGGCATTTGTAGCAGCCCACCTGAGGCTTCAGGGCTTTCAGGTCTTCCCGTACCTGGACGATTGGCTCCTCACCGCCCCTTCCAGACATCAACTTATGCAAGCCAGAAATTCCTTCCTTCAGTTATCAAATCTACTGGGTATTACAATAAACCTCTCTTCAGCCTGTTCAGATTCTGGACTTCCTAGGGGTGAGAATAGATAGCAGGCCAGGATATTTTTGACTCCAGACAGACTTCGGAACCTGACCCTTCATGTCTTGGTGCTTCTTCAGACTTCTTCACCCCCAGCAGAGTTAGTCCTGAGGGCCTTAGGGTCCATGGCAGCAGCCATAAATCTGGTTCCTTGTGCATGTCTGTATATGAGAGTGTTACAGTGGACGTTACAAGTTCAGTGGTCTCTGTTATACCAGCCCCTAGACTTCCTGATTCCTCTAAGCAAGGTGTGCAAAGCTTCTCTCATGTGGTGACTTCAATCCCAGGATCTGCAAGAAGGACGCCCATTTGTTACAGCTCCACCCCAAGCCACGGTGACCATGGACGCCTCCCATCTAGGGTGGGGGGGGCATTGCTCAGGCAGGACTGTCCAAGGCACATGGACCCCAAGCATGACCGTTCTGCATATCAATGTCCTGGAGATGAGGGCGGTCCTTTTAGCATTGCAGGCCCTTCGTGCTTCTCTTCCTCTGGGAACTATTGCAATTCAGACAGTATGTCAGTGGTCTGGTATATCAACAAACAGGAGGGAACCAGGTCCTACCCACTTTGTCAAGAGGCCATGAGAGTATGGGAATGGGTGATCTCCACCAACCGTTTTCTAATAGCAATGCACATTCTAGGTCGGTCCAACATTTTGGATGACAAACTGAGCAGGACTATCCTTTTGCCTTACGAATGGTCTCTGAACCCTTATGTGGCAGAACAGATCTTCCTCAAGTTGGGTCAGCTTTGCTGCGATCTCTTCACATCGCCGTCCAACGCGAAGTGAAGCATGTTTTTTGCTCTGATTCCCCTGCAGGGGGGAACTCCCAGAGACACTCTTGTCCATGCTTGGTCACCTGGTCTTTATGCATCCCCCCCCCGCTTCCTCTCATGACAAAATTCTTACAGAAAGCTCGGCGGTTGGGGAGCAGGATTATCCTCATAGCCCCATTCTGGCCTCGTCAGATTTGGTTTCCCTGCCTACGGTCTCATCTAGTAGCTCCGTCCTGAATATTGGATCCCATTCTGGATCTGATTCGTCATCCCTCGGGAATTCCTCCTCAGAATCTGGACAGCCTCAAGCTTACTGCTTGGTTGCTCCAGTTCCATTAACTGCCAGGACTCCCAGACTTTCTTCCCCCGTTAAGTCCATTCTGGTGGCGGCACACAAGTCCTCTACCCGGAAGGTGTACCGTAGTAAATGGAAGCGTTTTCCATTTGGGCAAATTTGGATGCCTTTACCGCTCCTGTTCCAGCAGTATTAGAAGTTTTGTCTCAAATTTTCCAGCAGGGGGCCAGCTCTTCCACGATGAAAGTCCAGCTGGCGGCTATATCCCATTTTCATGTAGGAGAAAATTCAGGTTCTCTAGCTGCTGCCAGAATTTGTAAGACCTTTATCAAAAGTACTTTTTTACTGAGACCTCCTATTAAGCGTCTTTCTCCTCCGTGGGATTTGACCTTGGTTCTTCAGGTCTTAGTTGCTCCTCCATTCGAACCCGCAGCATCGGTTGATTTGAAATTCTTGTCATTGAAGATAGGCTTCCTGGTGGCTATCACCTCGGCCAGAAGAGTCTTGGAGCTTCAAACCTTATGTATGAAACCCCCGTACTTAGTTTTTCATAAGGATAGGGTGTCTCTCAGGACTAACCCTTCTTTCCTTCCTAAAGTCGCTTCGGAGTCAAACATTAATCAGCCTATTAATCTTCCAGTATTCTTCCCTAACTTTCAAAATAAAGGGGAATACATTTGCTGGTTGACATCTGCGGTGGTGCAGCGGTAGAGTTGTTGCCTCACAGAAAGCGGTTCTCCCGTTCAATTTTCGGCTGGAGTGCGGGGAGTGCCTTCAGTGTGGAGTCTGCATGTCCTCCCCGCAGTTGGGTGGGCGCTCGAAAGACATGCGTAAATGGGCGTGCCTTCGTTGAAGGTTGAACGTTGAGCTGGCATCTCGGTGTTCATCAAAATCTACTGCCAATCATTAGCGGACCGGAGTTCCGCTGTGGCGACCCCTAACCGGGAAAAGCCAAAAGACAACAACAACAACAAACAACTTCATTTGCTGGACATTCACAGACAATTACGCTTTTACTTACATAGGTCTAAACCCTTCCGTAAGTCTAATCAGCTTTTCGTTTCCTTTGCCAAACCCTTTTTGGGGAAACCAGTTTCGAAGGTGACTCTTGCTAGTTGGATCTGTCTTTGTATTTTACAGGCATACAAAGAATGTGGATTACCAGAACCATCCAGGATTCATGCTCATTCTACTCATTCTATGGCTACTTCTGCTGCATTTTGGTTCAGAGTTTCCCTGGATGACATTTGTTCAGTGGCTACCTGGGCTTCCTCTCACACCTTTATTACTCATTATAAGTTGGACATGGTGTCTAGAGGAAGGGCTTCCTTTGGTTCTGCAGTGCTCCGGAATATCCTTTCTTAAGGGTCTCCTAAGACTTTTGGTAGCTGGGGACTCTGTCCCACAGGTTGATGACCAAATGAAGTTAACTACTTCAGACAAAGAAGTTATGTACTCACCATAATGTTCCATCTGAGTAGTTAGACTTCATTTGTCAGCAGCCTTCCCTCCCTGCTTCCCCCTGATTTTGGTGGTTTACATCTGTTTTTGGGCTCAGAGTTCTGGGTCTGGTGAGCCTAGTTTATGTATTCAGGTCAGGTTATGTCTCTTGGGTTGATGTGTGTCACGCTGTGAGTGGCAAACTCGATCTGAGGGTTGGAAGGAGGGTGCAGTGTAGTATGGGTAAGGGGGAGGAGCTTGGAGCTGGGATATTAGCTTGGAAAGCTGCTGGCTTGGATCCGTATCGGATCTGAAACCCACAGGTTGCTGACAAATGAAGTCTCTAACTACTCAGATGGAACGTTATGGTGAGTACATAACTTATTTTTCTTTACAGTTAACTCAGAAAAAGAAAAAATATTTTAATTTGAAGAAAAGTACAGATGAGAAATGTACCGATCTGAAGTAGTTTACTTCATTTGGTCTTCAACCTGTGGGATACCGGATCCGTATCAGATCTGAGCCGGCAGCCTTACTAGCATCTACTCCAAGCTCCAAGCTCCTCCCCTTACCCATAGTGCACATCCACTACCTTCCAACCTCCAGATCTCATCTGCTGCGGCTAGCTGAAGCATCGTGATCTTCAGAGCTCCGGGATGTAAGTAGGTGTAAAACTCTCTAACTTTAGGTAGTGATAATGTAGGTTCCCCTTTCTCCTCCCCTAGCTTTTTGTGTTGTGTTTTCTAAATTTAGAGTGGATAGCTTAGTTTTGGAGTAGTTGGTGTGTGTTTTTGCCCCCCCCCCCAGTGTGCTCTTTGTGTGAGTGTGGTGAGTGGGTGTTTCAGTGAGAAAGAAATAATACTTTTTTTCTGTTATTCTTTCCACTGATACTATGGCTGATAAGCCGATATTTAAAAGATGCACTGAGTGTGGCCATAAGTTGTCCCCCACGGATGGCCACACTCTTTGTGTTATGTGCTTGGGCATGGCCCATCTTGGTACAGACTGCACTATATGCGCGGGGTTTAACCCATGCACCATGAAAGACAGGAAGGCCAAGTTGGCCCTGAAAGGCCTTCTTCCCTCTTCTGAGACAGTTGTCTCGTCTTTGGTCACAGTGGCTGCTGTGGCTGCCTATCCTTCTTTTCCCTTGGCTTCTCCTCCCTCCCAGGTTGGGACTCAATCTCCTGTGCAAAAGCCTGTGGAAGCAGAGTGGAAAAGGGGCAGAGAGAAGGAGAGAGAGTCGAAGTCGAGAGAGGAAACATAAGAGGTCTCCGGACCTCTCTTCACCAGTCAAGACACTTAGGATCTGTGACTCCCCTCAGCTCTGATCTCCAAGATTTTCCCTGGAGCCGGAGGAGACATGCTCTGCATCTAGGGCCTCAGTGCCCCGACCCACAAGGTCGGAGTCCATGGCTTCGTCGAGGTCTACCCGGTCTTTATCTGAAGTCGACATGGATAAAAATGATGAGGAGGTTAATTCATGCTCAGATCCAGATGGGGGTCTTGCCAGCCCCCTCTCCCTCAGGAGGGGGGAGCTCGCTTCCCTTTTTCCATCTGATTTCTCCTTCTCTGATCCGTCCACCAGGTTTGTAGTATTCGGATCTGAGGATGGCTTTAGTCAGGGGGTCAGCGCCAATGATACCTGCTTCCTCGATGCCGACAGCTGCCTGGAGCATGTCGGATCCGACCATCTCGTATCCGAGCCGCTCTCGGAGCCGGAGCTTGGGTGTCTGATTCGAGGGAGTGGAACTTTTTTCATTGGCTCCACATTTGTCGGGCCAGGTTCCCTCCCTCGTAGCTCTGTCCACTTCGGGCCCGGCTCAGATTCTCTCGACCTACTGGAATATAAAGAGGAAAGGAGCTACCCTTTACCTAAGGCTAACAGAAAGGCTAGTAACAATGAATGGAATGAATTAGGACATGAAATATCTGAGGAAGAGTATGTACGGGACAATGAAGGGGGACAGAATTTACAAGGGCAGAATGGGAATTCTTTTTATAGAAATGACCCTTTAGAATTTCCGCCCCTCTGCAGATATGAAAGGATAAGAAACAGGAACCAAGCACAGTTCAACCCAATGTGTGCACGGGTGGGGGATGTGAGGGGCGGAACAACATGACTGAGGAGACAGTAACAACTATTTTTGATATTGTCAAGGATGGACACAAACACACCTAGAACAACTTTAACATCTTTAACTGTAGTGGCATTATTTTAACACCTAGCCACTTCGACCTACTGTCAAAGGGGTTGAAGTTCATCCCACGTAGGAAATGTGATATAAGTAAAACCATCACTGACTTAAACATTTTTGTACGTAAAATTAACTTAGAGATCTTAGGAAACCAGAACCCTGTAGTTGACCAGATCAAAGAACTCCATAGGAAAAGCACATATAACCCTCCCTCCACCCACAACTTAAATATTTTGAAATGGTGGTTGAAAATGAGCTGAGAAGGGAAATTACTAAGAACAAGTCTAGTTACAACCTTTCAACAAATGAGAAGTGTATTTTGGATCAACTAAGATCTGGTAAGAATATGAGTAATGAAACCAGACAAAGGAGGGTGGATTGTCATTATGGACAAATTGTTGTATGAAAGTAAAATGTTAACTGTGTTAAACGATGATGACAAATATATTTCTGCTTCCAAAAATTAGATAAACATAGCCTACAACAAGATAAACTTGGCCCTTAAAGATATGCTACTAGATGGCTCTATTAGTTATAGTACTTTTTCCTATCTCAAAAATGACAACCCCAGAATCACCTCCATTTTCGGTATACCAAAAATACACCAGGACACAGAGGAACCACCCCTGAGGTTGATTGTTTCAGGAGAAGGATTAAATACAGAACCACTAGCCAAGTTTGTAGACTTCAAAGTGAAAAATCTTTGGTTAAATGAGACTGAATCCTGAAAGACTCTTGTTTTTTTTTTTAAGAACTATCACACCAGATTTATTCAATAAAGACATCTTTTTTGTGACTATTGATGTAGTCAACTTATTCAGTGTAATACCCCATGACATTGGCCTTCTATGGTTTGGGTTGGCCACAAGAGGTGGTCAAACAAACAATGATTTTCATGTTGTATTGAACTAATGGACCTAGTTCCTAAAAACAATTATATCTACTTCGAAGGGGAATTTTTTCACCAGTTTAAGGGTGTTGTTATGGGGGCAAGATGTGCCCCCACAAATGCAAACATAATTCTCTCCATGTGGGAAGAAAATTTTATACTTGAATCACAATACATGCCCTGTTGGTCCCTCTACAAGAGATACCTGGACGATATCTGCCTTTTTTAGGTGGACATCAGGGAGACGTTACTTGAATTTATTGATTACATCCGGAACACGACCAACTTTCTGAGGTTCACATATGACATTAGTATAGACAAAGTGGACTCTTTGGATGTCAGTATACACAAACTGGATAATAAATTTAAGTCCACCATTCATAGGAAAAAAAACTTTGTCCAACTAATTTCTCTGTTTCTCAAGTGCACACTCTGTGCACCAGAAAAGAGGTATAGTTAAGGGACAAATGGTAAGGACCAATAGAATGTGCTCACTGGATACAGATTTTGAAATCAAACACCTGTATTGTTAGAAACTATGTTCCTGGAACATGGATACCCCTCAGCCCTGATTAAAGAAATTAGAAGTGAAGTTATTAAGCAGAGGACTGAAAAATATGCTCCTATTTTAGGTATTAAAAATATTGGGGGTGGAGGTGATGCTTCTGATTCACCCAACAATGAGAACGTCAACCAGTACCAGAGCGCTTTTGTCACTGAGTATAATGGTGACGCCAATCTCATCATAAAAATAGTTCTAAGTGAATGGGACAAATTCACAAGGTTGACTGACATCAGTAAACTGCATAATAAGACAGTGGACATAATTTTTAGGAAAGGAAAAATATTTTGGAAAATCAAAGTTTGGCTAAGGGGAGGAAGGACATGATTAAAAATAAAGGCACTTTTAAGTGTGGTGCATGTCAGCATTGCTAGTATATTTCTAACAAATAAAAAATATGTATTAGTAGTCGTAATAAGTTTGTAGAAGGTAAGGTTTATTCAACTGCAACACCTTAAGAGTGGTATATTTAGCTCAGTGTAAACCATGTGGGGCGGTCTACGTAGCTAAGACTGAGCGGACACTTTAGAGGAGAGTTTATGAGCACTACTATGACATACGTAATAAAAACATCAATAATGCACTTTATAAGCACTCCTTGGAATGTAACCAAGGTAAATACTGCTTTTTTGTCCATGAATGCATACCCAGGGATGGTAGGGGTGGCCTTTGGGAAATGACCATAAAATTCAAGGAATTATATTGGCAAATTGTACTTGAGGCAAACAAGCCTCCAGGACTTGATAAAATTACCATTGTTTCAGTGTTAAAACAGAGAGCTGCAAAGCCATAAAACGGTACAAATGCAATTACATCTTTATGACACTAGATGGAGTTTTTCTTGCTTTAATTTTGGCTGAAAGGCTGTCACCTAGATTTTATTTCTTTTTTAATAGATAAAGTTGAACCCACTGAGACATTTTATGTAACACTTTTTATTGAACAAGTTTTTAACATTTTTATGGATCATATTATTATTATTATTATTATTATTATTATTGTTATTATTAAGATTTTAAAGCATTTTAGTATAGGGGTATATATTTTAACTTTTTGAATGACAATTTAATTTTCTTATTGGTTGATCAAGACTTAACAAGTAGCACCATTGCACTTGCTTTATCTGATGAAGTCTGTTTTTAACTGACGAAAATGGTGTGTGGATTATTCCTGCATTTATGTTCCTGAATTCGCTTAATAAAGCCTGCTTTCAACTTGAGTGTTGTTGTCAAGCCTTCCTTCAGTGCTAGTTGGTTTGTTATTTGGTTCTTGTAGTTTGCGAGCACTCGCCCTAATATACTTTTTTGGTCATAAACTACAACAAATCATAACTTCAGCTAACTCAGACATTGGAATTTATTGGAGCACTGCTCAATGCAAAGAATTCCATTGCTTCCCTTCGACCATACCGAGTTCTAACTATAAGGTCACAGGTCAAGAAGGTTGTAGACAACATATCAATCTCAGCCTGCACAGCCCTCCAAACTGTGGGCCTCATGGCTGCACTGATAACCTTAGTTCTGTTGGCCAGGTTTTACATGCGGATCCTACAGTGGATGTTGGCCACTCAATGGTCAATATTCCATCAGTCAATTTCATATCAGAAAAAAATTACCAACACTTGTAGAAGAGCTCTCTGTTGGAAGATCTGGTCTGATCAACTGCTCCAGGGTTGTCCATTCATTCCCCAACAGCCCAAGGCCATAGTGACCACAGATGCTTCCCAGATAGGGTGGGGGGACATTATCTGGGGAAGCTAATCCAGGGTACTTGGTCCTCCAAAGAGGCCAATTTGCATATAAATGTCCTAGAGATGAGAGCAGTGCTTTTGGTGTTGTGAGCATTTCAAGATGTTCTTCCCTGCAGGATGATTGCAATTCAAACGGACAACATGTCAGTCGTCTGGTACATCAACAATAAGGGGAACCAAATCTTACCCATTGTGTCGAGAAGAGCTCAGGATCTGGCAGCGGGCGATCTCTTTCAGCCACTTTCTTTTAGCGACGCACATTCCTTTGAAATCCAACATGATTGCAAACAAACTTAGTAGGTGCATACTTCTTCCACATGAGTGGTCCTTCAGTGAGAAAGTGGCAGATGAGAATTTCCATCAGTGGGGCCAACCATGCTGCAGCATTTCCCAGAAACAACAAGTGCAGAAACTACTTTGTCCTGATTCCCCCACAGGGTCAGTCACTGAGGGATGCTCTACTTCATGACTGGCCCCCCGGTCTCCTTTATGCCTTCCCACCAACCCCTCCAAAACTTCTGCAGAAAGCTGCCAGGTCAAAAAGCACAGTGATCCTCATTGCCCTCCTATAGGCCTTGACAAAATCTGGTTTCCATTCCTATGGCCTCACCTGGTTCAACCACTATAGGACCTAGAGCCGACTTAGGATCTCCTGTCTCACCCGACAGGCATGTCACACTTGGATATACCGAACCTCAAGCTGACTGCTTGGCTTCTCCAGTTTCCTTAGTAGCCAATCAATGCTCTCATCACCTGCCCGATGTATAATTCTGTCTTCCCGTAAACCCTGAACAAGGAAAATATATTCAAGTAAACAGAAAAGGTTTGCCATGTGGGCTCAGCAGCATAAACTTGACTTCTTTTCAACCTCTTCTAATCGCATACTAGATTTCCTTGCTCACCTTTTTCAAAATGGTGCTAGTACTTCAACCATTATGGTACAGCTAGTAGCAATTTCCGATTACCATACAGGATTGAATGGTGCACCCATAGCTTCTCACAAGTTGAGCAAGGCCTTCTTAAAGGGACACTCCTTCTAAAGCCTCCTTTTAAAGACCCTATGCCTCCAGGGGACCTTAATTTGGTGGTGCAGTCACTCACACCACTTCACTTTGAACCAGCGGCTAAATGTGACTTTAAATATCTCTCATGAAAGTCTATCTTCTTGGTTGCCATCACTGCCACAATAAGTTTTTCTGAGATCCAAGCACTATCTTCTAAACCTCCTTACTTTGTTGTAAACAAAGATAGAGTGACCTTACGTACCAACCTATCGTTTCTTCCAAAGGTGGTATCAGAATCCAACATAAATAGTACTATCAATTTGCCAGTGTTTTTTCCTAAATTTACCAACAAAGGAGACTATATCTTACGTTTACTGGATGTTCATAGACAAATGCAGTTCTCTCTGCATAGAACAGAAAAAAATCATAAAAGCAGACCAAGTATTTGTTTCCTTCTCTGGACCAAAATTGGGAAAATTGATTTCTAAAGTTACTCTTTCAAAGTGGTTGACAAATTGCACCTCCTTTGTCTACAGTAAATTAGGGATTTCTCTTACACATCCATTGAAAGCACACTCCACTAGATCTGTGGCTACTTTCATGGTTTTTCAATCTCTCTAAATGGCACCATCATAAGACCAGACTAACACACTAAACTCCTGGATGTCATCATAGATGACCAGCTCAAACTAGACCTCCACATACTTCATTCCATAAAGAAAACACACCAAAAACTGGGCCTCCTATACAGAAATAGCAAATTCCTGACCCCCAAATCAAAACTGCTGCTAGCCCAATCCTATCTCCTCCCTGCTGTCCTCTATGGCTCACCTCTATTTTCTAATCTACAAAATAACCTGCTGGCAAAGCTTGACCAAATCTACAACAAAATTGCTAGATTTGTCACCAGCAGCTCCTATAAATCCCATCACTGTAAAGCACTCACAAAACTACATTGGCTTGAACTCCCACACCTTGTGGCCAAAAGTCAGCTAATCCAAGCTTTTACAATTCTTAATTCTAACTCTGACTGTCCATCTCTGTCCAACATGATCTCCTGGTACACCCCTCTCCGTTCCCTGCGCAGCTCCAGTAAACACTTACTACAAGTCTATAGACCCAATAAGAACATAGGTAAAATACTCTATAAACACTCCATTTCCCTTATCTGGAACACTCTTCCACCCCAAATCAGAAGCCATACCTCCCTTTTTAACTTCAAACATGACCTGATACTGTATTGCCATAGCAACCCTATATGTACCTGCAACCACCCTACTTAACCCCTCCCTCTCCCTATACCTACTTTACCACTAAGTCTGATCTATAAGACCTTTCCTATTTCTATAACTTACTATATCTATATGCTCTCCCTTCTACACCCTCCCTCTAGATCACTACATCCCTCCTCTACTACTTTCTTGTTCTGCACCATCTCTTCCTCTGATCTGAGGCCCCTTTTACATACACATTTCTCTATTTTTTACTCCTGCACTAGTTTCATCCTCAGATCTGATGCCCCCTGCACATACACATTTTCTCCTTCTAGCCACTAATCTAATAATGCCACATTATTTTCAAATGATTACCTATAACCTTACCTCTTGGATTTATTATCATTGTTTTTCCTTTTACAACCTTATTATTATATGTTTGTATATAGCTATATTTAATTCCATGGGGTACATTATTTTTTTTTCTTATCCATTGTATTCATGACATTATTTTGCTCTGTATTATTTTAAACTTGTCTCTACTTGTATATCTGTTTGGGGCTTTTCCCCTCGGGTCTCCACTGAAAAAGGGTAAATTCTTACCCAGCTAGACCAACCCAGTTAACAAATGCAAAATAAAATAAATAAATAAATTTGTGCAGCAGCAGCAGCTTGGGCTACTCCTCGTACCTTTGTCACTCATTACAAATTAGATCTGGCCTGCAGAGATAGGGCATCATTTGGTTCCAAAAGTATCCTTCCTTGAGTCCACCCTGGGTTCAAGTAGCTAGGGACACTGTCCCATTCATTGAAGATAGAATGAAGATCGACAACATCAGATAAAGCAGTTATGTACTCACCATAACGTTCCATCTGTGTTGTCGATCTTCATTCTTCCTCAACTCCCCTCCCACCTATCCCTGTCCATGACTTCTGGAGGAAAGAGTATTTACATGGTCCTGAATAGGTTTGTTTATATTTATATATGACTCTGGATATGGCTTCACATAATTCTGTTCATCATTCTACACTAATATAACAGCAAACAAGATCTGAGGTAATTGGCAGGGTGCATTGTGGGTAAGGGAGAAGCTCGACAGATCTAGTGGCTGTGAGCTTTAGCATTGTCTAAGTTGGATCCAACTAATTAGATTAGAACCTATTTGTTGAGGAAGAATGACGATCGACAACGCAGAGGAGATGGAACATTATGCCAAGTATATAATTTCTTTAGAATGTCTGTCCAAGTTCTCTTCACTTAGTTAATTTCCAGAAACAACTTCTACCCCTTCCTTTTATTCTTATTTTCATTAGCAAATACTATTTCTTCAAATACTCCTTATTCCACTTGTTCCTCATTACTTTATTCTACATTTAAATCCTGTTGGAAACTTTTACAGCACAAGCAATCCAACCAAGTCCCCTTTATTCAACATTTAGTGCATGCTGTTTTACAGTTTCTTCTCTCCCCTTTGACCTCACTCATTACATCATCGTTTATTACATTCATTGATGAAGTACAAATCTGCCCCACAATAAGAACACATCTTTGGCTACCACTCTATGAGACAGTCCCTCTTGTACCATCAGTTTTAATAATGTTCAATATGTGTTTCACATTTACTTCTGTTTCCATTAATGCCGTCCACATTCCCTTGCCCAAATGCAGTTTTCTTTCATCATAAATTATAGAAATAGAATTTACAGTTTTCCAAATAGTTGAAAATATTCCTTAACCCACCTTTCTCTAATTTTTATAACATTGTTTGCCCCGTTAAAAGCATATTCGTTCTATCAAAACCTATTTCTTCTGTTGTCCACCTCTGCTATAAATGTTTATATTATAGAAAATGATTCAAAAATTAAATCCCAAAAGTGTTAATTCCCTATATGCTTCAAAGAACGAACATCAGATGCAATAAAACCCAACAGTGCAGAAAGTTTTTCCAATATCTTGTATCTCTTTTATTATACAGTTTTTCATAATTGAAACTTGAATTAACATATGTCTTTTCCACTGTCTTTTTTTTCCATGTTCTCCTCTGTCACCACTGGCACTGCTGCATGTCTTCCTCACTTCTTGGATCCTTTCTTTTTCCTCTGTTAACTTCCTTGTGCCTCAAGGTTCCTGAAACATCTGCAACCTCATATGACACACCACTATCTTTACTCACTCGCAGTTTCACCTCAGTTTCAATGCCCAAACATATCTCAACTGCTTTAGACAATGAAAGAGCCTCACTTGGCTCAAAAAGAGCAGGGGAATTTTGCTGGTGTCTAGGCCCGGTTTCCCCTAGTCAGTATGAATATTACCTTGGGTCAACCTGTAAGGAAGCAGCTGGTCTACTGGAACTAATCTGATCAACAAAGCGTAAATAAATAAAATCCTTGTACTGGAGACTTTGAGGAAGTACAGAGTATTGTTGGATAGGAAGGAGTTGGAAGTCTGAGAAAGACACAGACTATGCAGATGTTCATCATATTGAACATTGTTTCAGTGACCTTAGCTATATGGGTTATATCTTGCCAAGGATATAACAGCAGACCAGTTTCCAAAGCTTCAGGGCACCTTTCACAAACTTAAATTATTAGGCGGCTCATGCTGAACTGCTTGAAAACACAGGTTTGATTGTTAAGCCTTTCAGGACTTTACAGCCACAGGAAAGAGAGCTCCTCCATAGGTTCATAGGTTCATACTAGGCTATCTGCCCTAGGGCATTTATAAGCCTAGCCAGAATGTGTTTGGCTTTCGCCACCCATTTTAAATTTATTTTGTTATGCCCTTTTTCGAGGTTAGTATACTGTGCCTGTGTCTAACAGTGACACAGAAGTGATACCCGAGGTAAACCTACGATCTCCCATCCACTCATTAAGATTCCTTTTGAAGAGAGTCAATAAGGGACTCTGCCTAACCTGGACTGGGATTTTATTCCAGAGTGAAGGGAGCCTCTGGGTTATGAATCTGTCCCACCAGCATGTCCTGTTTATTTCAAGTGCTGAGGTTCAAGTCTCTCGAGCGCGTAGCTCGATGGGATTTGGATTTTCTGAGGTGCAGCATGTCCATTAATTCCGGGTTGGACATGGCTTTATACGTCGGGCACAGATCGCCTCTGAACAGGCGGTATGCCACTGAGTAGAGCTGGAGTTTCTTTAACCGGGCAGCATATGGCATCTGTTTAAGCCCTTTGATCCTCTTGGTGAGGTACTTTTGGGGTCTTTCCAGTTGCTGCAGGTGTCTGGTAAGGTACATCCCAAAAGGGACATTGTACTCAATTATGGGCCTGATGAGGGATGAGTAAAGATGCACGATGACCTCCCCTGATCTAGATGTGAATCCCTTCATGATTAGGTGGGCTATATAAAATGTTTTTCTAACCACTTTGGCCACGTGGTTGTCAAATGAGAGATTGCTATCAACTTGGGTCCCCAGGTCCCTAATTACTTCTTCTGTACTTAATGGATTACCACCTATGTGGTAATTTGTGGGCACTTTGTTTTTGCCAAAGGGGATGACTATACACTTTTTGGCATTTAGCTTGAGGCCGTGGCTCTGGCACCAGTTGTCTGTTTCTATGAGGCCCTTTTGGAGGATGCTTGTGTCGGCTGGAGAGTCGATTATGACGCCCAGTTTGCAGTCATCTACGAACTTGGTCAGCCACAGTCCTTCCGTGTTGGCCTGTACCTCCGAGAAATATATACCGAACAAAAGAGGTCCCAGGACTGAGCCTTGTGGGACACCACTTGTAACTGGTTAGGAGTCTGACATGGCTCCAGCAATTCTAACCATGTGGGTTCTGTCCTTGAGCCAGTTTGCAATCCATCTAGTGACATAGGGGTTTATATCTAAGCTGGTGAGCTTATCTATAATGCCCGAGTGGGGTATTGTATCGAAGGCTTTTGCGAGGTCCAGGTAGGCTGTGTGGACCACCTTCCCCTCATCAATGGCCTTGGTGACTGTTTCAAAGAAATCAACTAGGTTTAAGAGGCAGGATCTGCCCTTAACAAAGCCGAACTGGGTAGGATCCAGTGTCTGTAGGTCCCCAATATCTTTATTTATGAGGTCCATGATGATCCTTTCCATAGCTTTGCAGACCAAGCTAGTCAGGCTTATGGGGCGATAGTTTCCAGGATCCGTTGAGGCACCACCTTTATGGAGAGGGACCACTGTTGCTGTACGCCACTTTTTGGGCACATATCCTGTAGTAAGGCTGAGATTGAACAGTAGTTTTATGTTTGGGTTTAGCTCTTCTTGGAGTTCATGTAGGACACAGCCCGGGACACCGTCTGGTCCCATTGATGCTGTGTTTTTTCTTTGGAGAGGGTGGCTCTTACCTGAGCATCTGAAATGTCAGGGGGGCAGCACTCTGCTGGTGTTGGCAATGTCTGTGGGTTCAGTGTATTTTTTGTCATTTTGGACTAATTCTGAGCATATCTGGGAATTACCACCCAGGTTCCTAACATAACTAAAGAAAGTCTTGTAATTATCCTTAGTGTCCTGTGCAATTTTTCTCTCGAAGCTGGCCTTAGACAATTTTATGAGTGCCCGTAGTTTTTTTGCTAATACTGATCAGTGATGCCCTCCCTTTTTGGGATTTTGCTCTATCATTTAGTAGCTTCCTCCTTCTATTGTATAGTTTGTTTATGGCTGGGGTCCACCAGACAGGACGTCTGCCTTTGGAGGATTGGGTCTTGGTTTTATTTGGGATCGCATGATCCATGCATTCCTGAAGGTGTTCATAGAATGCATTTATAAAGGATTCTGCGGTCTGGGCCGTATTTTCCACAGGCCCGGGGGCTTTGAAGGATTCCACCTCAGTTTTGAGGAGTGTGAAATTTGCTTTAGAGAAGTTTTTCACTGTGGTTTTCTGGGCAGGGGTGGGGTCAGGATGTGAATATCCAGTGAGATTAGTTTATGGTCTGATCTTACCAGTGAGGGATACACTTCTGGTCTGGAGCATAGAGTCCCCATGTTGGTGATGATCAGGTCCGGTATGTTTTCCCCTCTTGTGGGAGTGGTAACAAGTTGTTCCATAGCATTTGAGTTTATAAATTCTAGGAACCTTTGGGCTAGGGTGTTGGAGCTAGAGTAATGCTCCCAGTCTATGTTTGGGTAGTTGAAGTCGCCCAATATAATGGTGTTTGGAGAGACCTTCATATTTTCCAGTGTTCTCAGAAAGGCCGAGTGGGGTTCCTGGGTTTGGGAGGGTGGTCTGTAGCAGGCTATAAACTGGAAGGCAGTTTTACCCACTGTTAGTTGCACATGGATAGTCTCTGATGCTTCGTGCTTTGCCACCAACCTGGAGGTGTGGGTATCTTTGATGAATATCGATACTCCAACTCCTTTTGTGGTTCGGTCCAAGTTTTGGGGCCGAAAAGCATGGTATGAGGTATAACCTGGTAGTGCTGGGGTGCTCTCGGGAGCCCTGAACCAGGTTTCTGTTACTGCACAGATATCGATGTTCTCCATGCTAAGGAGAGTTTCGAGTGCATGCATCTTGAGGTTTAGACTTCTGGCGTTGAGTAGCATTACTCATAGTTTCTTATCCCTTGTGATACCTATGGAGGCGGGTTTGTCTTTTGAGCCTTGCCTAAAAAAGGCACTATGGGGGTAGCAAGAGCCTTTGCCAATATCCGAAAGCCCAGGGGTGACAGGTGCAAGCTGTCCCTAGCTAAGCATCGTGGCTTGTCGAGCATATCATCCCAAGCTGACAGGCATTGGATCCCCTTTGAATGACACCAGTACTTAAGCCAATTGTTGAAATTGATCATCTTGTCTTCATATTGTGGCATCATTCTTGGTGAGGGTAAGATGCTACTCAAGGTCAGGATCATACCGGCCTGGGCTACATGCTCAGAGAGCTCCTTTATGTCTCTTTTCATGTAGTCCAGGGAGGTACGTCTCAGGTCATTCACACCAGCATGGACAATGACTGAGTCATATTTGTACTTGCCTTGGAGTGACCTGAGTGCTTGTGTTATGTGGCAGATCCTAGCGCCCGACAGGCTGCTCACTGTAACCCTCTCCTTGTTCAGCCTGGTGAGCGGGACGTCAGTGTGCCTGACGATAGAGTCATCTATTACAAGTGTAGCAGGTGTGTTGTTTAGTCTTAAGGGCTGTGACTGTTCGGCACACTGGCTTTGTGAGATATGTGTTACATTTTTTTTTGTTTTGGGGTAGCGGTTGCTTGGGTGTCTACTTTGGAGGTCTCTGCTGCTTAGGCAGATCTTTATTTAGAGCCTCCGAGTATGTTTTTGTGTGATTATGTGTTTGGTTTGTTGTCGTGGTAGGTCTATGTGAGACTGGAATTGTAGTAAGTGTGGTTTCCTTCTCCTCCTGACTGGTTATGCCAGTACTGAGTTGAGAGAGCTTAGCTTCCAGTTTGGCTATATGGTTGCATCTCTCATATGTGTTGGAATTTGTTGGGAGGAGGAGAGGGTTGTCTGTGTACATGAGGCAGTTGTAACATTGCCTCAAGATTCCCAGATTCACCAGCTGGACCAGAGAGGAGATTGACAACTGACCTTTGGACATGCTAGAATAATATTGGGAATTCCTTAATAATTGAAAACAAGGGCCAGTGGGGAGTGAGGGTGTAGTGCTTTTAATTTTTAGTGCTGACTTATATAATTGCTTTAGCGAGCAAGTGCCAGGTAACTTAAGTGCAATGTGTTACAGGTAACTTAAATGCAAAAACGACAAACAGTAACTTTCTTTCAAGTGAAACAAGGAAATAAGTACAGTAAGCAATGCAGATATCACTAGTGATCCAAAAGAAGTGCTGAGAAGCCATGTATTAGGTGGAATTAACGTTCCAGGGAAATAACAAGCAAACAAACAACAAGCATATAAACAAAGCTAGATTCAGCAGGCCTGGATCTAGTCTATGCTACAGCAAACAAGGTGTACCAATTTCAGTAAGATACATTTCAAATATTCAGGCACTATAAACCTTTAACCAGAAATTCCCAGCTCAGAAGGGCAGAGTCCAGCCTCTTCTCCCACAAGAGTGCAGACCACAAACCTTCTTAATGTAAAATAACTGGCCTGTAGCCCAAGTGCTTAAATCAGAACGAATACACTTTAAGAGTAACAGACACTGGGCTGTCAGTCAGCAGTTCCCAACTTAGAAGGATGAAAGCTACCTGTCCTGCCACCACAGTGCATGCCACAAACCTTCCTAATGTAAAACAACTGGTCTGAAGCCCAAGTGCTTAATCCAAAAGACTTAGAATGATAGCTACACTTTAATCAAGTTACTACCAAGCAGTAATAAATACAATTGAATACTTTAGAGAATGCCTGGATTAGTGCTCAAGTTACACAAACAAAGCTAGATCCAACAGGCCCGAATCCAGTCTATGCCACAGCAAACAAGGCGCACCAACTTCAGTAAGAAGCAGTTCAGATATGCATGCACTATAAGCCTTTAACTTTGAGGATTGACAGTCAGCCTGTGCTGTTCCTTTGCTGGGCAGATAAGTCGCCTTTGGCAAAACAAACCTCACATATTTCTAATTTAATTGTACTTTCTTGGTTTTATAAGTCTTTCATGAGTTATAACTGTATATAACAGGGGCACACCTTTTTTCCTGTTAGTTTAAAAGTAAATCTGATGTTGTCCCTTTCATTCTTCCTTAACATATAACATATGGGTTACAGATCTGACTTCAGATCTGACTTGGTTGCACTCTACAGACTTCGGATGCAACTCTTGAGCTTCTACCTCTACCCATAATGCCCTAGTCCATCCCCAATACCTCAGATCTCATTTGCCGCTATCTTCCACAGACGTGGATCCTCTCTCTCACTGAATTTATTAAGCGTTTAGTGTATTGGTTTATCTATTTCTCTTCCTCTTTTATATTTTCTAATATATTTCTTTTATATTTAAACTTTACCTCCCTCTAGTTTTCAGGTTTTTTCTTCATCAGGTTTCTTAACAAAGTAAATTTTGTAAGTACCATTGCTGGTACTCCTTCTATCCTATCCCTTTATTTCCTACCCTTTTTAACGGGGAATTACTTATTACCATTGTTGGTAATTTCTTTCCTATCCTTTCTATAGTTTAAAAAAATAATTTTTCTTTATCATATATTGTGTTGTAGTTATAGTGTCATGGCTAAAAAGCCTACAGGCTTCAAAAATGCACTTCCTGTAGGTACAAAATCCCAAACTCGGATGCCCACAGGGAGTGCAGTTATTTCTTAGGAGCAGCGCAGTTTGGTACAAACTGTACCATTTGCCCAGGATTTAACTCCAGAGCTATAACTGACATTCGTAACAAGCTAGTCCTTAAGGGGTTACTACCACCTTCATCTTCTGCTTCCTCAGGGCCTCAAACCCCCAGCAAATCTTCAAAGACTCCTTCAGAGCATAGGTACAGATCGCCGCCAAAGTCTCCAAAGACCTTTTCATACTCTGAGCCACCACCAAAGATACAAAGGTCTTCAGACCTGACTTCATTGCATCCAAAGAAGAAATCTATGTATCATAAGGCTTTGGTTCCAGTAGTAATTGTTGCTTGTCCTTGGTATAAGTCAAGACGAACTGGTGGGGTAGTTCGTTTATATGCTTTATTACATAGAAACATATCAGGATGGATAGCAGCAATAGAAAATACAAACAAACTGATTAACTGACAGACTACACAGACACGCATGCTTACATCTGAACAGCTTACTACACAATGGCAGTCAGGCTCGCACGTGCCCAGTATTTATACACATGTACAAACCCATGGAAAGCTTCTTAAAGGTATACATACATACATACATACATACATACATACATACATACTGATCTACAGTAATGTCTAGAACTCCTCCGGTGCAGCCCATGGTTCTGAAATCATTGGATACAATATCTGGTGTTTCACAGGCACTGAGAACTCATTCGCCTCCCTTCATCATAGATCCCATATCTTCTCAGCTCCATTTCTCTCTTACGTAAATGCCAGGAAAGCACTCTAGGAATCAGTCAACCACCCCATCTATCATGCAGTCCAGGAGTCTCTCTGAAGCGGAAGTGGATAGGATGGTGAGGAAGACCTTCAGAGCTCAGATCCAGATAGAGGTTATTCCATCTCCGTCTCACATTGGAGTCATGAGCCTTCTGTCCACCTCACACACTATTGTATTGCCTTCTCCAATTCATCCCTCAGTTTCAGAGCCCTGGGATCCGAGAGTTCCAGGAGTAACATTGCCAGAGCCAAAGAGAGTCACATCTTCGACTCTTACTGTATCCCTGACCAGTTCTGTTTCTGTTCCCTCGGATCAGGATGAATTTTGGAGCTGAAGTATCAGCGTCAGATCCATGGGGCTGAGATTGACTCAGATGTTGTCACAGCCTTTCTTGCCCCTCAGAGCCTTGGCTTTAGATAGCTTGGGTCTGACTCCCTCCTCAAAGCATGAATCCAGTCAGAGTCGTGGCTTGCCTGCCTCAGAGATCTCGGGTGCAGTATGGCTTGCCACAGCTTCCCTGTGTCTGTCAGTCGTTGTGGTTGGGGAGAAGGTGTTCTCTCAGTCAAGAGAGCCAGTCTCTCATATTTCGTCAGATCCCATACCCTATCCTCATTTGGTTCCAAACTCTGATCCCATCTGACCTACTCACAGGGACAGCCAGTACCAAGCAACATCCAGATGGTCCACATAGAGGAACAACTCCTCTCTTCAGACACTTCTCCAGAAGATCCCACTGAAGAGGTTCATCAGAAGAGAATGTGGAAAAGAAGGGAAATAGATTTCCCTATGGAAACCCTCACCAAAGATACTGACTTTGACGAAGAGGAAGGGTCCCTCAGATGACCACCTGATGATATCTCCTTTGAAGACATTTTGGAAATCCTTAAGCAAAAAGGTAGTTGGTCTTCAGATAACCCATACCCTGAGGAGTCAGTATTCCTGCAAGCTTTTGGTTCTGGCCCATCTACATCTTGGGTGACTCCCGCAGCCAGTGACCTGATCGACCTAGTCTCTCATTGGGCATGGAAGGAACCAGACTCCGTTGAACCGATCTGTCATAGGCTGGACAAACTTTTAGTCCCTCTGAAAGATAGACCACATTGGAGCAAAGGTGTTCCTGTCATTGCAATGATTGATGATTGTGGCAGCAGCCACCAAGAAGGAGCTCGAAGAACAGAGCTTCTCTGTCCTCTTCCCCCAACAGAGAGCCTAGAGTGTTGGACAGATTTGGAAAGCACGTATTTGTATCAGCAATCTTTGCCTTGCAGTTTCTGAATTATTTGGCCCACTTTACAAGACTGTAGAGGGAATTGACTAAGGAACTCTTGAAGTCTCTCTCAGAGTCCATGTCTCCAGAGGATTAGAACACATCATCCTCACAGGTGGCCACCTTTTATCTATATCGAATGCATCCATGAGGCTAATTTTGCATGCAACAGAAGGCACATCACAGACTGCTGGTTCAGGCATTGTCTTAAAGAGACATGCCTGGATGCGGCTATGTGATTTTTCAGGGCCTTTCAAGTCTTCTTTTATCAATGCTCTCCTTGATGAAAGTTCCTTGTTTGGCTGTCTGTGAAACAAACGCTTTCCTGCAGTGAATAGGAAGGAAAGACCCTGTTTGCCGTGAGGATTCACTTTTCTACCCCTCAGTGATCCTTCTCAAGGAATGAAAGAGAAGGAAATAAAATGTGGTTCCAGAAATCACGCCTTTTTTGCCCGAAATGGATTAGCAATGTCTGTCTGACGACGATGATGATCTGCAGCTGTGTTCTACACAGAGTAAAGAACACATGGAATACTTTTTAATGTGGAGCTGTTTACTTTGGTAGTTACTATGCAGATTTGTAATGTTTGTAAGTCGGGTTCTCCAAAATATCGTTGTCCGGCCTGCGAGATAAAATAGAAACCCCCCCCCCTCTATACTACACTGCGTGGCTCTCCGGTTCGTGGCATTGACGGTGCGAATGCACAGACCCTGAACTTCCCATCTTGTTAAGGACTCTACTGTTAAGGAAATACCAATAATTACAGTGAAGCTAAACAGAATAAAGTTTAGGAGGCAGGAAATTAAACAGGACCTCAAATCTACTGGCAGCCATACACTAGCCTGCCAAGTCTTCAGGTCCTTGCATCCAAGAAAGTCCTATCCTGCACCTAACCCACAGACTTGCATCTGGCTGCCTCTAAGGCCCTGCAAACTCTGGGCAGGTATCATTGACATCAGGGAGTTTTCATATTCCCCGCCAGACTCCGCCATTTTACTTTTAGACTTGCTGGAACTGTTCTATCTCTCGGATCGGACGCCCGGACGCCTCATCGCAAGGAACCCCCCCCCTCTATACTACACTGCGTGGCTCTCCGGTTCGTGGCATTGACGGTGCGAATGCACAGACCCTGAACTTCCCATCTTGTTAAGGACTCTACTGTTAAGGAAATACCAATAATTACAGTGAAGCTAAACAGAATAAAGTTTAGGAGGCAGGAAATTAAACAGGACCTCAAATCTACTGGCAGCCATACACTAGCCTGCCAAGTCTTCAGGTCCTTGCATCCAAGAAAGTCCTATCCTGCACCTAACCCACAGACTTGCATCTGGCTGCCTCTAAGGCCCTGCAAACTCTGGGCAGGTATCATTGACGTCAGCGAGTTTTCATATTCCCCGCCAGACTCCGCCATTTTTACTTTTAGACTTGCTGGAACTGTTCTATCTCTCGGATCGGATGCCCGGACGCCTCATCGCAAGGTACATTCAACAGAACTATTTTGATCTTATTTTACCCTCTGTATCATCCTTTGAAGTTTGTATTTGAGTCGCCTCACTAAAAGGGCGGCTGACTATCCTACGCTCTAACGAAAACTGTGCTTTACTCTGCAATGTACTGTTTATGGTAGCGTGGTCCTGTTATTGGCGCTACAGTCTCAAACTACTGTTTGTGATCAGTTAATTGTGTTTCACCCTGCACTGTAATGATTATAGTAGTGTTGGTGTTTGTTATAGGCGCTATAAGCTTACAACTGCTTTTAACATCTGAAATCTGTGTTCTACCCTGTGCTGTATTGTAGCGTGTTTTAACCTGCATTGGATTGTTTCTGTTTCTGGTAGTGTTGGAGCTGTTATAGGCTCTTTAGTTTAAACTAGCCCTAACATCTACAAGCAGTGTTTACTCGGGGCCGCATTGTGCTTAAACATTGTGTTAGTGTGTACTGTGTGAGATACTAGTGTTTATCACTTTCGGAACTAGCAAAACTGGCTGTACTTGCTTGCTTTCCACTGTTTCAACTGATCAAAGTAGCTAACACCATTGTACTGTGCATAGCGTAAAGTGAAGTTTATTGTAGAATGAACTGCAAACTGATTTTATACCTCTCCCCTACTGCCTACCTTTACCTAACTCTAGAAATAACAACCTGCTGCTTAACACAGGCTAGCGACTGCATGCAACGTGTCTTTAAAATTGTATCTCTCCTTTCTCTCACTCCAGGAACCCCCCCCCCCTCTATACTACACTGCGTGGCTCTCCGGTTCGTGGCATTGACGGTGCGAATGCACAGACCCTGAACTTCCCATCTTGTTAAGGACTCTACTGTTAAGGAAATACCAATAATTACAGTGAAGCTAAACAGAATAAAGTTTAGGAGGCAGGAAATTAAACAGGACCTCAAATCTACTGGCAGCCATACACTAGCCTGCCAAGTCTTCAGGTCCTTGCATCCAAGAAAGTCCTATCCTGCACCTAACCCACAGACTTGCATCTGGCTGCCTCTATAGGCCCTGCAAACTCTGGGCAGGTATTTCCCTCAGCCTCGCTGTGCTCGGCTCGCCTGCCCCCACCCTGCCCCCTTATCCCACGCACCCCCACTATCACTAAATTTATAGTGATACCTTGCCCTTCCCACCCTCTCTTCCTCCCACCACGGCTGTACTCCAATTTACACCTCATCCTCCCTCACTCCTAGACAACTGCCAGCAAACATAGAAAACCCTCCTATCATCCCAGCCCACTAGCTACCTCTCTTTCACCGACATGGTCAAAACTATGTATACTTTCATCTTCTCACTAACTTTACTTCTTCTTATCCCATACCTTTTAACAAGGTATGAACAACAATCACTCTTAAAAATCTCCTTTCCCAAGGCTCACACTACCCCATGCACTCACCTTTCCCCAAACACCATTGCATCCACTCTCCACCCCGCAAAAACACAAGGTCTCTTTAAAACTCATCTAACCCTTCACTACCCTAGCCCAACCAAAAATAAATACCACCTCAAATTACTGGTCAAACTCCAAAGATTCCTAGAGCACCTAAAACTCTGTATAACCCAGTATGGTGACATTCACCCGAATCCAGGCCCTAACACCAATCGAGTTGTTGTCACCCCAACATTACCCCAAAGACCCACTAACTCCCTCCTCATCTTTCACCTCAAATTGAGAAGTATTAACAACAAAATACATAGCCTACATGCTATAATAGCTACACACTCCCCAGACATCATGTGCTTATCAGAAACATGGCTCAAACCTGCCACAAAGGATGAAGAAATTCTCCCACCTGGCTATAATATCTTAAGGAGGGATCGGACAACCAAAAGAGGTGGAGGAATAGCTGTCATGTTTAAGAACACGTTTAACATCATTATAAACCCATTGCATCCTCCCCAGGTCTGTAACTTAGAACTTATTTCACTTAAGATTTGTATTAACAACCAAAAATGTATCAATCTTGTAGTAATCTATATTCCGCCAGGGAAGAACCATGAAAACCTTGAACAAACTTTAAATTGGTTAGCAACTAACTGCCCTCAAGAAACCATAGTTCTAGGGGACTTCAACATTGACTGGTCCCACTGCTCCACTAAGTCAAATCCCTATCTTATCAACCTACATGGCTTCTCCCAAAATATTACATCTCCCACTAGAATTGGTAATACTCAGCAAAAAGAGAGCACGATTGACTGGATTCTCACTAATAAAGATCCAATCAACTATGCCACTGGTACCCTCCCTAACGACCTTAGCGACCACCTTGTCACTTACATTTTAAAGCACAAACTTTCTTGCACCAACCCACCCTTATACAAACTTGTTAGAAATAAGAAAAACTTCAACCCAGAACTATTCCTTGCGGAACTTAAATCCTGCAATTGGTCTATCCTAAATACTCTTCCCCTTGCCGAGAGCGTGTCATACTTTAATGACACATTCTTAAACATTCTCCACTTTCATGCCCCTAATAGACTAATTAGAGCCAAAGACCGCATTGCTCCCTGGTTAACAAAAGAAACCAAAGCAAAAATCAAACTCCGTGACCAGGCTTGGCACAAATTGAGAGCTACCAAAACTCCCCTAGACCGTATAATATTTCAGCAGCTTAGAAACTCCACGAAAACTGACATAACTCGAGATAAAAAACAGTACTTCTGTCACCTCCAGGACAAACATCAGACTAACCCTAAAAAGTTCTGGGCTGGTTTTAATAACCTCCTCCATCCTGGTAAAACAACTACCCCAACCCCTGAGAATCTTACTGGTCAAGAACCAGAAGTAGTAGCCAATACCTTCAACACTTTTTTTACTGAGACCATCCAATCCTTAGCCAATCAACTACCCACCTCTTCCCTCCTTAACTCCTCCTGTTGACACAGCTTCTCTCTCCTTCAAATTACAACCAGTTTCTACCTCCTACATTCGTACCCTATTAAAAAAACTGAAACCGACCACCCTAGCGGCCGATCACCTCCCAGCGGAATACCTTCAAATATCGTCCGATGCCATTGCCTATCCTGTATCAATCCTGATTAATAGATCCATTACTGAAGCCACTGTTCCCCCCATTTGGAAAATTTCATACATCATTCCACTTCACAAGGGAGGCTCCTCCACAGAAACAGCTAACTATAGACCCATCGCAATATTGTCTCCATTAGCTAAAATCATGGAACGGTGTGTTCACAAACAACTCCTACACTACCTTACCCTCCATAATCTATTGTCTACAACTCAGCATGGCTTCCCCACCACAGTACTACCACTGCCCTCCTCTCCTTTGTAGACTCAGTCAATAGTAACCGTAACAAAAAACTAACATCCTCTGCCCTCTTTCTTGACCTATCGAAAGCTTTCGATATGGTTAACCACCAACTACTACTATATACCCTGCAAACCCTTCATCTTGACAACTTGGCCCTAAACTGGTTTAAGGATTACCTTGCTGGTAGGCAACAAGCAGTACAATGGCAAAATAATATATCTCATCTGCTCTCAAACAATATTGGTGTTCCACAGGGCTCCATACTTGGTCCTCTTCTTTTTCTATTTTCATAAATGATCTGCACACAGTCAACCCCGCAGCCACCTGTATTCAATATGCAGATGACACCACCCTGATATGCTCCGATATCTCTCTTCAAAATCTCCAAGCAGCTACCCAGCAATGTTTTGCCAAAGTTGAACAATGGTTCTCTGATCGGAAACTTTTACTCAACCCGACTAAAACCAAGTTACTTCTATTTTTCCCCACGTCCACCACTTCCCTACCCCAAGAACTACCACCTGATAATTCCAGGACCTTTTTTGTGGAATCCTCTAATGGCACCATCATTGACCCCGTCCCCCATACCAAACTACTTGGTGTCACTATTGACCATAAGCTTAAATTCGACATGCACATTGCCCAAACTATTAAGACAGTTAACAAGAAACTTGGGTCAATGTACAGAATCAAGAACTTTCTTACCCCACATGCAAAATTAACCATTGCTCGTACCCATCTCATCTCCACCCTACTATATGCCTCACCAATACTAGCTTTCCTCAGCAAACGTGATCTTAATAACCTCTCCACCACCTACCATCATATTGCCAGATTTGTAATATCTTCACCCTACCGCACTCCACCACTGCCTCAACCTCAAAAACTTGGATGGTTGGAACTGCCCAATCTGCTTAAACTAAACCAACTCTCCAAGCATTCAAAATAATCAATCATCCAGAGAAAACCCCTCACTGACCAAAATTCTGACCCCTACACCAACTTAAGTAGCCTACGATCCTCAAACAGTATTCAGATATTAACCATCAAATCAAATAACATGGGCGATGCTCTTTATGCTAACTCCATTGGAAAGCAATGGAATTCCCTTCCTAACAACCTCAGGCTCATGACCTCACTCAATCTATTCAAAACTAATCTCAGAGAATTTCTTAAGTCTCAATGGTTATGCCCATGTTCCAACCCTGACTAATTCCCACAGGACCATAAGTATCTAATTCCTTTCTACCTCACAATTCTTTATCCAGCATCTTACTATCTCCTCAGGTATCTATGTCATCTGGCCATCTCAACAAATGTTTTACCAGACTAACAGCTTGTATACTTAGATGTTATTACTGTTTGATTTTATTTTTATTGTAATTTCTTGTATATATTTGTAAACTTATACTTATGTTAATTATGGGAGCTTTTCTCCCCGGGCCTCTACTGAAAAAGGACATGTATCCAGCTAGACTAGCCCGGTCAACAAATGTAAAATAAAAATAAAATAAATAAAAATCCCAGATGTTCTTCATCTCACATTGCTGCAGTCATAACCTGTGGGTAGTCCGCTGTCCTCGGTCGGCCCGAATACCAAAGTGTTAGGCTGGCGTCGGTCATGGTCACTCAGATCTGACGTCAGTACGCCATGATATTAAAGCGCATGACTGACGTCATATCCTCAGTCTTTCTTGCCGCATGGCCCGAAGCAGAAGCAGCGTTTGCAAGTGCCGTTCGGCATTCTGAAATTTTCGTATTCTGAGTTTCAGACCGAAAACCAAGTTGGGCTAAGTACCCCGTTGGGGAATATTTTTGTTTTTTCTTGCCTCAGTTAATTCCGGATGTCAGAAAAAGTGAATAATTGTATATCTTGTGGGAAACAGATACCGCATAGGGATTACCACTCTCTCTGTATTCCTTGTTTGAGGCCTGAGCACGACGTAGTCGGGTGTCGCTTTTGTGCTAGATTTAATAAGTGCACCATTAAACGTAGGTTAGATTGCGCTAGGCTTGTCTTCGGTAAGCGGTGTAATTACAATATGCCGTCGGATCCTCCGACGCCCGCTACCGCTAAGAAGCGCAAGAAAAAATCGTTAAAGTCCAAGCAGGATGAGTCGTCCGTTCCGGACGCCGGTTCTTTAGAAACTACGGTGGAATCTGTGGATCCAGCCGAGGTTTAAGCTGAGTCTCAGGGGGAGCCGTTAATTTTGCAGGATGTGGCCTCTCAGGAGTCGGGTCAGGCTGAGGGGGCCTCTCAGGTTGCTGTACTCCCTTCTTTGCATAAGGTAGTTAGGCCTTCCCCTTCTGTCTCTAAGGTACCCTCCAAGGGCTGGCCTGGTTTGTCTTCCTCTGGTGTCAGTCCTAGTTCTACAGGTTCTGTACCTAAAAAACACATGCTAAAAATGGCAGAAGATTTGATTTCCTTAATCAGGGGTTCTATGCCCCCACCAGATAAGAGGCCTAGGGTGGAGCCAGAGGTGGAAGGTTTGGAACATTTTTCAGATTACTCAGAGTCTTCGGCTGAAGACATTCAGGATTTTCCTCCTTATTCTGATTCAGACGTAGAGGATTCCAGTCCTTCTGCTTCTCCTCCAGAGGATTTTTCTTTTTCAGAAACCCTGCATTCTATGAGGGAGCATTTTAAATGGGAAGGTCAGGATTTCTCAGATTCCCGAAAGAGGCTTAGGGAATTTTTGTTTTTACCACAACATCGGCCCTTGGCTATACCTCCTGTTTTGGATGTTGTTCAGGATGTTTTCTCTGAGGCTTCCCTTAATCCAGACTCTTTGCCTCCTGCGCCAGTTAAACCAGATAGGTATTACAGAGTGCCTGAGGCTCATAAATATCTGTATAAGAGCCCAAGGGCTGACCCAGAAACTATTAGCCAGGGACCTAAGGGTGTCAGGGCTTCTGTTGTAAAGAATCCAGTTCCTATGGATAAAGATTCTAGAGCTTTGGATAGGTGGGGTAAAAAAGTGTATACCTGTTCCACTCTAGCAATGAGGGCTTTGAATTGCCAGTTTCATATGTTGAAGTACCAGAATTTTCTCCTTACTCAGTTAAAATCTAAGGTAGATGCTTTGGCAGAGGGCATAGAGTGTAAGGAATTACAGGATTTGGTTCATGCCTCTGATCAGGTGGGTAAGCATTCTTTGCAGTGTGGTTTCGATGCTTTACAGGCTTCTTCCAGGGTGGCTGCCACTGGATCAGTTATTCAGAGGCACGCCTGGCTTAAGGATCAGAACTTGTCAGAGCATGTTAAAGCTCGAATTTTGGATGCTCCTCTGCAGTCTGAAGTTTTGTTTGGTTCTCCTGTGGAGTCTGTCTTAAAGAAAATGGAAGACAAAGCTAAGTCTATGCAGACTGTTAAGGATTTTTTGCAGGTGCAGCCCCCTAAGTTTAGCAGAAATTGGCCTACTAAGGGATGGGCTTACCCTTCTTCTGATTTACAGTCTAGGGGCAGATCTAGACGTGGTAGGGGCAGAGCTCAGGGTTCTTTCAGGCCTAGAACGTGGAGTTCCCCTGCACAATCTACAGGTGAGGGCAGGAGCCAGTCCTTTCGTAAACAGACTCAATGACCTGCATCTTCAGCTGCCAGATCCTTCCTGTCTGGCAGCTCCTCTGGGAGGAAAGTTGGCACTCTTCAGGCAAAACTGGCTTTTAGTCACCCAGGACAAATGGGTGTTGGACATTATAGACCGAGGCTACAAGTTTTATTTCCACACATTGCCTCCTTTCAAAGGCATGCCAGACGTTCCTCCTCAGCAAAGGGTGGAGGCTCACAAACAGATTACTTTACTTCTTCAAATGGGGCTATACAGCAGGTCCCTCTGTCAGAAGTGGGCCTAGGATTTTATTCTCGCCTGTTTCTTGTACCAAAGAAAGGAAACACTTGGAGGCCAATTTTGGATTTATCTATCCTCAACACATACCTGGACATTCCAAAATTCAAAATGTTGACTTTGCAACAACTTCTGCCTCTGTTGGGCAAAGATCACTGGATGGTAACTCTGGATCTCAAAGAGGCTTATCTTCATATTCCTATCAGGCCCAGTTGCAGGAGATTCCTGCGTTTTCGGGCTGGGACTTTACGTTATCAGTTCTCTGCATTGCCCTTTGGCTTATCTACTGCGCCCAGGGTGTTCACAAAGGTTCTGGCTCCGGTGATAGCCTTCTTCAGGTTAAGAGGAATACAAATTTATCCTTATTTGGACGACTGCCTGATTCTTGCTCAAGACAAAAACAAGCTACTTCACCATCTACAGTATGTTATGGCAGTGTTAAGGTGCCTAGGGTATTCTGTGAACGAAACAAAGTCCAGTCTAGTACCCTCTCAGGAAATGTGCTTTTTGGGTGTGAGACTGAATACAGCCTCCCAGATGGCTTTTTTGACCCCGGACAAGCAAAGAAATCTTTCACTTTACTTCCAACAATTGTCTCTACGGTCCAGGCTGACTGCAAGGACAGTCCTTCAAGCCTTGGGGTTCATGGCATCTTGTAGTCTGGTGCTTCCCAATGCCAAACTGCATATGAGGAAGCTACAATGGTATCTCAAAAGTGTATGGACGCAACACTGCCACGATCTGGACACTGTCATTCAGATAATACCTTGCATTCAAAAGGAATTTTTGTGGTGGGCTCAGGAATGTCACCTAAACAAGGGACTCTCTGTGACCCGACCAGAGGCGAGTCAGATCTTAACGACAGATGCCTCAGACAAGGCTTGGGGAGCACACCTCAATGGAAAATGGGTTCAAGACACGTGGCCTGCCAGACTTCAACATTTACATATCAACTTGAAGGAGATGTTAGCAGTCCAATTTGCATTGATGGCTTTCAAGGATCTACTTCACCCAGGACAAGTGTTGATTCAAACAGACAACACAACGGTCATGTGGTACATCAACAAGCAAGGGGGAACCCATTCGTACCCTCTTTGCAGGCAAGCTATGATTTTGTGGGAGACTGCTCTTAGTTTGCACCTCACTCTTCAGGCAAGGTTTCTGCCAGGAGCACAGAACTCCTTAGCAGATGTTTTGAGCAGACAGATGGTGGATCCCCACGAGTGGAAATTGGATCCTCATGTATTTCGACAGTTGACAGTGATATGGGGGACTCCAGACATAGGTCTGTTCGCTTCTCCACTAAATTTCCAGTTGCCAAAGTTTTGCACAAAGATGTTTCATCCAAAAGCTTGGAAAGTGGATGCTCTATCATTCAGTTGGAACAATCTTCACGTCTATGCCTTTCCTCCTCTGCCTCTCCTTCCCAAGGTGCTCTTGAGGGTCAGACAGGACAAGCCCTCCATGATTCTAATAGCTCCAGATTGGCCACGGCAGCACTGGTACCCTCTGCTGAGGAGTTTAGTACGGGAGCCTCCTTGGCCTTTGCCATCAATTCCACACCTTTTGTCTCAGGCAGGCAATCATTTCCTCAATGTCAGGATACAGTCCCTGCATCTGACAGCCTGGCATATTCTGTTCTAGACCCTGGAGGGTCGCAGCTTCCTCAACAAGTTTTGAATGTCATTTTGGAGGCCAGAAGGCCTAGTACAAGGAAAGTTTATGCTGATAAATGGAGGAGATTTTTATTTGGAGCAAAGCAAAGAGCTTTGATGTTTTCAGGCCTAATTTGAGTGTTTCACTTCAATATCTTACAGAATTATTAGACAAGGGTTTGTCTTTCTCCTCTGTAAAAGTTCATGCTGCAGCCATTTCTGCTCACTATGACTGTGACCCACCATTATTCTCTCATCCTTTGTTTAAGCAATTCCTTAGAGGGGCAAAGAACATAAGACCCCGCAGAGCTCCTACTCCTTCCTGGGATCTCAATTTTGTGTTGGAAAAACTTACTTTACCTCCTTTTGAACCTGCAGCTACATCTGAGTTGAAGTTTTTGTCTTGGAAGACTGCTTTTTTGTTGGCCATTACGTCTGCTAGAAGGGTATCTGAATTACAGGCTCTAATGGCAGTTGAACCCTTCCTGATTTTTCATAAGGATAGGGTATCTCTGCGTACTAACCCTACTTTTATGCCTAAAGTGGTTTCAAATGTGGCCTTGAACCAATCTATTCATTTGCCTACTTTTTATGCTGATCCCCAAAATAAAGGGGAGAAAATTTTGCACACTTTGGATATTCACAGGCAGTTGCGTTATTATTTGAGCAGAACTAAAGGGTTCAAACAGTCTCAACAGTTATTTGTTTCTTTTGCTTTGGGCTCTCAGGGGAAACCTGTTTCAAAACAAACTATTTCTAAGTGGATTGGCCATTGTATTGCTTTTTGTTATTCTCATCATGGTAAGGAGATTCCGGCTGGAATCAGACCTCATTCTACTAGGGCTACTGCCACTTCTACTGCTTTTTTAAGGGGTGTAGCTACTAAAGATATTTTAGAAGCAGCTACTTGGAGTTCAGTGCACACTTTTTCTAAACATTACCATCTCCCTCTTTATTCCAAATCTAGGGCTGGGTTTGCCACTGCAGTCTTACATGGCATGTTAGCAGCTCCCAATGCTTTATAATTTTGCCAACCTCCCTTTACCTTTGCTTTGGGATTCTACCCACAGGTTATGACTGCAGCAATGTGAGATGAAGAACATAGTACAGTTTTGTACCTACCATAAATGTAGATGTTCGAAGATCCACATTGCTGCAGTCCAATTTACCCTCCCTCCTTCCCCTCTGTAGTTTGGAGTGGTTGTATGGTTTGGGTTGTAAATATTGTTGTACATGGGTTTTGGAGGTTTTTCTGTTTTTGGCTATGGCCTCTCTTTTTAGGGCCTTCTGACATCTGGGGCAAGAAAGACTGAGGATATGATGTCAGTCATGCGCTTTAATACCATGGCGTACTGACGTCAGATCTGAGCGACCATGACCGACGCCAGCCTAACACTTTGGTATTCGGGCCGACCGAGGACAGCGGACTACCCACAGGTTATGACTGCAGCAATGTGGATCTTCGAACATCTACATTTATGGTAGGTACAAAACTGTACTGTATAACTCCCTCAGAAGCACAGGAGGGAGCTCAAATGGAAGATGCCATCCTCAGAAGCACAGGAGGGAGCTCAAATGGAAGATGCCATCCTCAGTGCAGAGGAGGCCCACAAAATCTGGGCTTCTGAGATTCTTTTCCGGATAGACCCTTTCAGCTGCCCTGAAGGGCTGCCTGACTGCTCACATCAGGAGGCAGTTGGGAGACATTTGTCCTTGCATCCAGACACCTGGGCTACTATAACAAAAGATTCTTGGGTGCTAAACATAATATCCAGAGGTTACTTTATATAAGTTTTCCAAACACTGTCCACCAAGAGAAACAAGCTTCCTAACATTTCACCTAGTCAGAGAGAAACTGCAGCTCAAGAAATTCAGAAGCTGTTAGACAAAAGAGTCATCCAGGAGTTCCCACCAGAACAAAGAGCATTCAGAACTTGCTCAAAGTTCTTTTTAGTGCCAAAAAAGACAAGGGATCTGAGACCAATTTTAGATCTAAGCAATATGAACCAGTATGTGAGGAAGTCAAAGTTCCAAATGGTCATGGTTCAGCCATTTGTACCTCTTTTACACAAGGACGATTGAATGTGCTCAGTTGATCTTTAGGATAAGTACTATCACATCAAAATAGACAGATGATCCAGAAGACACTTATGCTTTTGGCTGGGAACCAGTTATGATCAGTTCAGAGCTCTGCTCTTTGGATTCCCTACAGCCATAAGAATGTTTACCAAGTGTATGGCAGTAGTAGCAGCTCACTTGAGACTGCAGGGATTCCGGATGTTTCCATACTTAGATGATTGGTTCCTCACCACTGCACCAAGCATCTCCTAGAACAGACCAGAGACTATTTTTTCCAAATTTGCCAATCTCTAGGCATTACAGTCAACATACCCATATCAAGATTTCAGAGCCTGGAGTTCATTGGTGCTCATCCAAATACTATAAATCAGACTGCTTCTCTACCTCCACAACATGTGGACACAATCAAGTCCCAGTTTCAACAAATCATTTCTCATCCTACTCCTCTTGCCAGACTGGTTCTGCAGGCTCTGGATTCCATGGCAGCATCTATAGTTTTGTCCCTTTAGCATATTATTATATGTGTGTTCTGCAATAGACTCTAGCTGTTCAATGGTCTGTTCTTTGACAGCCTCTTTCCTATCCAGAAAGACTCATTTGTGTATGTAGAGACCATTTTCAATGGTGGATCCATTTGGACGAGACTTTCATAGTTCACCCCTTTATTCTGTCTCCCCCAATAGCCACAGTAACCACGGATGCCTTCCATTTGGCATGGGGGTCATTTCTTGGGAAAGATAATCTAAAGTATATGCCCCCCCAAGAGACCAATTAGCATATCAGTGCCATGGAGATTAGAGCAGTCCTGGTATTGCAGGCATTTCAAGATGTTCTCCCTCTAGAGATCATTGTGATTCAAGCCGACAACATCTCTGTAATCTGGTATATCAACAAACAAGGTGGAACTCGATCTTACCCCCTTCCTCAAGAAACTGTAAGAGGGTGGCAAAGGGCAGTCTTCTCCAACTGCTTTCTAGTGGCAATTCACATTCCAGGGAAATCCAGCTTTCTAGCTGACAAACTCAGCAGGTCCATTCTGATGCCTCAAGAGTAGTTTCTCAATTAATCAGTATCAGAGGAAATTTTCTGTCATTGGGGTCAACCTTGCTGCAATCTTTTTGGCTCTCCCCACAACAACAAATGCAACAGGTATTTTACCCTAATCCCCCTTCAGGGGCAGTCATTGAGAGATGCTCTAGTCCACGTTTGTCTCTCCTGCCTCCCTTACGCTTATTCCCCCAGTATCTCTAATTCCAAAACTCTTACAGAAAGTCAGCCATTTGAAGAGCTTGGTTATCCTCATTGCCCTCTTCTGGCCTTGCCAGGTCTGGTCCCCCTTGCTTTGGCCTCATCTTCGTTATCCTCCTTGGATGCTGGACCCAAGTCCAGACCTTCTGTCACATCCCACAGGGTTAAAACATCCCAGTATTCCACCACTCAAGCTAACCTCATGGTTTATCCAGTTCCATTGGTAGCTAGATAGCCCAGGCTGTCTTCTCTGGTTTCTGATATACTTTTGTCATGGGCGGGAGACTTAAACCTTGACACGGTTATAAATAGAACGTGCTGGAGGGACAGATTCATCACCCAGAGACTCCCTATGCTGTGGAACAAAATCCCGGTACATGTGAGGCAGAGCACCTCTCTGGCCTTGTTCAAGAGGAATCTTGACCAATGGATGGGAGATTGCAGATATACCCCAGGGATTACTTCAGTGTCACTGCTTGACAGAGGCACAGCAAAATGATAGGCATAGTTTTTATTCAAACTAAAGGGGTGGCGAAAGCCACATAACTATGGGCTAGGCTTATAAATGCCCTTGGGCAGATAGCCTAGTATGAACCTATGAACCTATGCTAGCTTTTCCACAGTCAAAGTACAGTTGGCAGCCATATCAAACTTTCACTCAGGAGGTAATACTTCTTGCTTGGCTGCTTCCAAATTATGCAAGGCTTTTTTAAATACCTTCCTGCTCAGACCACCAGTGAAAGATCTGTCACCTGCCTGGGACTTGACAGTAGTACTGCAAGGCTTAACTCAGCAACCTTTTGAACCTTCAGCAAAGACTGGTTTAAAATTCCTGTCTTAGAAAACAGCCTTTTTAGATACTATTACTTCTGCTAAAAGAATTTCTGAACTGCAGGCTCTTTCATCAAAAGCTGCTTACATTATTTTACATAAAGACGGGGTTACCTTACAAATCAATCCTTCCTTTCTACCTTCGAATCAGACATAAATCAAACCATTCATTTACCAGTCTTTCCAAAATTTTCAAACAAGGGTGAATATATGCTACATCTGTTAGATGTACATAGACAATTATGTTTCTACTTGTACAGAACAAAAGAATTCAGAAAAACAGACCAGGTGTTTGCCTCTTTTTTTCACCCACACAGCTGGGTTCTCCAATTTCTAAAGTTATATTGGCCAAATGGATCACTAATTGCATTTCCTGGATTTATTCTCAATGAGACCTTTCCTTACCAAAACCTTCTAAAGCCCATTCGACCAGCTCCATAGCTACTTCATCTACCTTCTGGTCTAGAACGTCCATTGATGATATTTGTGCAGCCACCTGGTCTAATGCTCATACCTTTATTACTCATTACAAACTGGACATAATTTCCGGAAGCAGAGCTCCTTTTGGTTCAGCAGTTCTCCGGAATATCCTTCCATGAGGGCCACACAAGTTTCACCTAGCTAGGGACTCTGTCCCATAAGTTGAAGAGGAGTGAAAAAGACAACATCAGATATTTAAGTTTTGCAGTCACCGTAACTATGCATCTGTGTTGTCCATTTTCATTCTTCCTCAACTCACCACCTTCCTTCCCCCTTCCTTTCATCTTCTGGAGTGATCTGATGGACCACTGGAACCTGCAGTTCCAGGTTTGAGCCTTGGTTTTATTTCTCTTCTCTTCTACTATTATATACTAAGACCTTTAAGACAGAAAACTCAATCTGAGATACTGGGGATGGAATAGGGCATCATGGGTAGAGGTAGAAGCTCAAGAGTTGGATCCAAAGTCTGTAGAATGTGGCTGCGTTAGATCCGAGGTCGGATCAGTAAGCCATATGTTGAGGAAGACGAATGAAAGTGGACAACACAGATGTATAGTTATGGTGAGTACATAAATTTTTAAATTCGTTGAAAACCATTTTTTTCAATGGAGCAACTGTGTTTATTTTACTTTTGGGGGGCTGGCAAAGCATATTAAAGTGCTTTTTTACTGTTTTTTTTTTTCTTGTTTGGAAAAAGTTACTTTTTTAACTTTAAATTTTTATTGGCTTATGCTGCTTGTTTTTTCCCGGGAAAGAGGCACCATTTTCAACTTGACCATGGAACCAACTACTGGTCGCACAGCTGATCCTTCTTCCAGCCACAAAAAGAAAAAGTTACGCAAACCGCCTTTGCCACCTCAGAGGCCTAACAATTTGCCTCAGTATCAAGTGGGTTCCTCAGAATACTCTTCTTTTACCCTGGATCCCTCTGGAGTAGTAACCACAGCCACTGTAGACCGGTCATTTTCCACATCCTTTGCAGATTTTGGGATCCGCTCAGTGGGCAAGGGAGAGCCACTCTTGCTGGTCCTATGAGACAGAACAGAGAAGTCTTATTTGTTTACTCGGAATGTTTTGCCCATCCTTGGGGAAGTTGCTTTTGCCATTAACAACTCTGTAGGCCCCATTTTTTCCTGTCAAAAAGAAAACAGAAAACTAAATATGTATTTGCTCCTGATCAATTTTCTCTGAATAGGAGTAGCTTCCTAGATCTGACTCAGGGTATAATTCAGTCTATTGATCCTTCTTATAAGGTGGTTTCTGGTAAAAGAAAAAAGGATGCCTCTTTTCCTGAAGAGATTCAAGATTGTGAATCTGACAGGAAAATGAAGGATCAAATTCAGGGTTTTCATATCCATAGGAAAGGACAGTATCTGATTCTCCTTGTAGTGATTTCTGTTTTTCTGAAACTATTTCCAGAATGTGCCAGTTTTTTCAGTGGGTGAACACTGAGGTTTCTTTGTCTCTTAGAAAATACTATGAGCCTTTTCGAATGGAATTTCCAAAGACTTAAGCCATTACTTTATTACTGGCAATACTGCAGGATATGTGTGTCACTGTCTGCAGTTTTCTTGGTAGTCAGCCTGCTATCCATAAAAAGGTGGCAGATTGTCTTTTAAATTTTTATACACTCATCCCAAACCTGACTCAGTATCTGTAGCTTTAATTAATCCTTCTACTGCTGAACATTTAGTTAATTCCAAAACTACAGTTTCTGACAAGGATGGGGAAAATAACTGATAAGCATGGGAAAAAAGGGTATGTTTCTGCAACTATAATTTTCAGAATTTTGAATTGTCAGGCTCATATTGTTAAAGTGTATGTATTCGGAATGTTTTGTCTGCAGTTTCTTCATGTGAGGAAAACTCTGCATTAAGTGGTTTAGTTTCTTTTTTCTTACAAATTACAAGTCATTGTTTAAAGCGTGTGCATGCCTATTGATACTTCTTCCAGGGCTGTGGCCACTGGTACTGTTTTGAGGAGGCTTGCCTGGCTTTGTTCTTAGAACCTCCCAGATAGTGTGAAAAATGATATTTTAAATTCTGCTTTGGATAGAGGTTTAGTTTTTGGTCCTTCTTATGCAGAGGCTGTAAAAATGTGTGATGACTGTGGTATGCAGGGAATCTATTAACATTTTTCATCCCTCCTTTTCCAAATATTTGAAAGGATTCTCTAACACCTCATCCAGCTTGGCAAGAAACAAAATAAACACTCTCAGAAAAAAGCTGGTAACCAGACATTTAAGAAGCAATGATGAGGGGGGTCCAAAAAGAGGATAGGAATTCCACCCCCTCCTCCCAAAAAAGGGCAGCCCAACAAGTTAGAATGACTGATTAGGAGATTATGTCCCCAACTCCCACCCAAGCAGTCCCTTTTCCTTTCCAGAAAAACTGAATCTCCTTCTATCTTTGGCAACAGGTAATTTCAGACAAGTGGGATCTGAAGATCATTAATTAAGATTACAGATGGCAGTGGGAGGAAATTCATCCCTTCCAGGGGGTATTTCCTCATCCACAAGACCAGATGCCTGTATTTTCCTGTCCTTCAACATATGTTGTCTCAGGGAGTATTAGAGCCTGTTCATCCTTCCCAGTTTGGGAAGGGCTTTTGTTCAAAGATGTTTTTGGTGCCAGAGAAAGAAAATACTTGGAGACTAGTTCTGGGCCTTTCTTTCCTAAACCAACTTGTGTTAGTGCCCAAGTTCAAAATGCTGTCACTTTACAACCTATTACCTCTTCTTCCTCATTGAAATTTCCTAGTAACACTAGATTTGAATGATGCTTATCACATCCCTATTGATTTCAGGAATTTAAGGTTTTGTGTGTCTGGATCACATTATCAGTTATTTGTCTAACCCTTTGAATTAGCATTTACTGCTACAAGGGTGTTCACAAAGTGTCTAGCTCCAGGTATAGCTCATTGCAGGCAATAGAGTTTACACATTTTTTCCATATTTAGACAACATGCTTATCTTTGCTTAGTCTTTTTCAAAGTGTCAGGAACGTCTCACTTGGGTGAGAGATGTCTTATACAAGGTGGGATGCTAAAAGAACATTCAGAAATTAAGTCTTTTGACTCCATCACACGTGATAGTGTCAATATCTAGATCTATTTTAATGATTTACACTCAGACTAAGGTCTCTGTAAGGGAATACCTCAAGATTTTGTGTCTCATGGCATCAGTGATTCTCATGACACCACTGGCAAGACTCCACATGAGAAAAATACATTGGTATCTGAAGTCTCTTTGATCTCAGCACCAATACCAATTATCTTTTTAAATCCCAGTTGTGGTATTTGGCAGAAGAGAGATCACTCGGTGGAGACAACAAATATTCTTAAATCTAAGTTTTCTCTTCAAAAGCAGTCAGTCACCACTGATGCTTCAGACTTTGCTTGGGGAGTAATTTCAGGAGGGATAAAAATGCAAGGTGTCTGAGACACAAAAGACAGAGGCAAGCACACAAATATAAAAGAGATGCTCTGATCAAGGCATTCAATTCTCTCTATCCCCTTTGGTCCCATGGACCTCTTCAAGTTGTTAGAAACAATCCTATAGCCATGTGGTACATCAACGAGCAAGGGGAACCAAGTCTTATCCCCTTTGTAGACTAGCCATATTAGCTTGAGATACAGTTTTACAGCACAATCTCCCTGTATAGGTATCCTACATTCCATAAGAGCAAAATTGTTTACAAGACAAACTGAGCAGGACAAAGGCAGACCTTCAGGAATGGAAACTAGATCAATATTTGATCCATTTGTGAGAAGTTCCTCAAGAAGACTTTTTTGCCTCCTCTCTGAACAATCAGCTGACAAAATTCTGCTCCAGGGCTCTATGTAAGAAGGTCTGGATGTCAGATTCCTGTTCCTTTCCTTGAACAGGAATGTTCTGGTGTGCTTTAATATAATTTTCACTAATATCCAGGGTACTTCTGAATATTCAGAAGGTATTCCCCAAGATGACTGTGGTGAGTCCCTTCTGGCCCAGGCAACAGTGGCTCTTCCTTCTTTTGGAAATTACCATGGCAATTACTACAGGTTTCCTAACAGAATGGATCTACTAACACAAGAACATGGGTGTTTGTTCTCCACCCCGACTCCAATCAGCTTCAGCTGGCAGTCTGGATGATAGGGTCTTAATTTCCTTTAAGCACCTATTTACTGAGGATATACAGCAGATGCTAATGGAAGCAAGAAAACTTGCTACTAGAAAATCATATATTAGCAAATGGAAAATGTATTTTATTTGGTGCCAGAAACATAACCAGCCTCCATTCAGGGCTAATATTTCTCTGGTTTTAATGTTTTTGTGAGTTACTTTCCATTGGCCTTTCATAGTTGGCCATTTTGGCATGTCTGCCTGTGGAGTCCCCACTTTCAATGCATTTGCATGTAAAAATTTTTTTAAAAGTGGTTTTGTGTAAGAGACCTCCAAGAAAACTGTTGGCTACTCCTTGGGATCTTAGTTTTATGTTGTATAACCTAACACTTGCTCTGTTTGAACCAGCTCATCATACTGACTTGAGGTTGTTAACATGGGAAACTGTTTTACTGATAGCTGTGATCTCTGCAAAAAGATTATCTGAGTTGCAGGCTCTTATGGTAACTCAACCCTATCTCATTTTCCACAGATATTTTCCTTTTTGACAGCTAATCCTTTCTTTATGCAAAAAGTGGTATCTGAGTTTACTTTAAGCAGAACTATCCTTCTCCCCATTTTGTTTCATGAACTTAAAAGTGAGGGAGAAAGGATATTCCATATATTACATGTCCACAGATAACTGAGGTGCTAGCTTGACAGAACAAAATGTTTCATATCTTTGGATCGGTTGTTGATTTTTTGTGAAGTTAAGAAGAAGGGACAACCTGTGTCAAAATAGACTATTTCCAAATGGTTGTCATGGGGTATTCTTACCACAACAAAACTATTCTAAGCAGGGTCAGTGTCCACTGTAATACTATGGCTTTTTGGAAAAGGTTGGCTTCTAGAAGTTTTCTAGAAGCAGCAACTTAATCCTCTGTACATACCTTTACAAAGCACTACAAACTTGATTCCTTCTCTAGGTTGAGATCAAGCTTTGCTAGGACCATTCTCCAGGGGCTCCTGGATCCTTCCACCTCCCAAATGTTGTAAGCTAGGGTAATCTTTCCATATAGCTAAGGCTACTGTAGCAGTAATCAGTAGTAGATATTCAAATGATCAGTGCTGCAGTAGCTATTCACTACCCCACCCCCTTTTTTGTTTTTGATTATGCCAGTGTGTGTATGTATATATGTACTTCTGCTCATAGCTATGTCTTGCCCAGGTTCAGCCTCCCTCTCTCAGTTGGCAGGAAAGCTCTGAAAGGCTTGGTGCTCAAACCTGTGTATTAAGGCAGCTCAGCTTGAGCTGCCTAACAGTTTAAGCACCCAGAATGTGCCCTGAAGCTTTGGAAGCTGGCTGGATGTTTTCCTTGGCAGGATATAACACATATAGTCAAGGCTACTGCAGCAGTGATCATTGAAACATCTGCTGTTATGATAAGTTTAGTGAAACAACTGTGCCGTCTATCAGTATGGTAAGGTCAAAACTTTGATTTCCTGATTCTAGACTGGTGTAGAAGAAATAAACAGTATAACAGCCAACACTTGTAAAGGGAAGTTTAGACATGTTTTTCTAACACATAACAAGATTCCAATCGCAGTGAAAGTGAGATTTTCTCTGACACGATTTTATGCAGTTACTCAAAAGATGCTAACCAAAGAGAGCCTCTGATTTTTATATATTTTTAATATCATTTTATCAGTGGTCCCATTTTACATATACCAGACAATCTTTGCAAAAGTTACTTTTGAATATCATTGTGGTGACAATTAAGATCCTTTTAGTTTTTCTTCAAAAACTCAAGAATGGCTTTGCTTGCTGTCCAAATTCGGGTAATCTCAGTACAAATATGCAGGTTTGGTATGAGCTAATTTGTATTTCAGACACTGCATGTACGTAGCTTCAATGCTGTGTGTGTGTGTGAGGCCCTTTAGGACTCTTTCTTATATGTTATTACACTTTCTAAGTTAGTTTCAGTGGAAGCAAAATACCAATGAATATATAATCAAGAATCATATTTTGCAAATTGCCTGTAACATATTTAAAATTCATTTTTAACACTTTTAGTGCATTTTACACAGATTGGAAGATTGCTGGGTAAGCATGAACTTTGTTTCATAACAGTCAGAAAGCTATATTTATTCACTTAAATCTGTATGTAATTTTTCTTTTCCTTTCTTCATGGCTACAGTTGTTTTAGAGTAAATTGAACATTGTAAATGATTGACTATTTTTTAAACTGCAGAAAACCCTCACAAGCAAGACAAAGTCACATACACAACTGAAAAATTGAACTAGCAATTAAATATACCATAGTACAAAAACTGTTGGAATGTTAAATAACCTGCAAAACGTATTGCACTTAAAAAATGTTTATTAAATTGACAACTCAAAAAGCACATTGCTAGCATTTGCTTTTAGACAGAAATACAAGTCTTTCTTCAGACATCAGAAATCCGTTGCTGTAATTAGCACTTTAAACAGGAACTTGTAACACAAAGGTGTAGCTATAGTGAGGCCAAGGGGGTAGCCGTATCTGAAGCAAAGTGTTAAGAGGTCCACAGTTGGCAGATGGGGATCAGTTGTTACTGCAAAAATGAATGCCACTACTATATTTTCATCCAGGGTTGGAGCTACTATATTTTCATCCAGGGTTGGAGCACTTCAGTGCATTGCATGTGTTGCAAACTGTAGCAAATGGTTTGCATAGTTAAAAGAGGAGGAAGAGCTTTTTTTTTGGGGGGGGGGGGGTTGGTGCTAAGGTACACCGGATCAGATAAAGGTACACGGTGCCAGAATAGATGGCTATGGTTCTAACATGGCAACTATACTTTGAACCGTGAGACCATAGCTAAAACCGTAATATCTGTTATTTGCAACCTTTTTAAAAATTTTACACATAAATAAGCATCTGCACACTGCACATAACAATGATTTAGGACTTTTTTGTTTTTGGATATAATACATGTCCTTCTTCAGGCATCAGAAATCATTTGCAGAAACAGTCAGTTTAGACTGCAATTTATTGATGTAACCATTATATTTAAAATCATCATTGAAACACTAAAATCTTACCATCTATAATTTGTAAACCTTTTGTGTCAAAATTGCACCTAAGTAAACATTTTTACCACAAATTAGTGTTTTGAACTGTATATAATAACAATTAAAATTATTTCATATCCCTGTTTGAGTTATGGTTTTAAAGATACAGCATCATTAAGTCCTGGTCCATTTGTACAGTGTTTGTTTCAATAGAAAATTATCATTTCATTCTTTGTATAAATGTAGGCATAAAAATTACATTAAAATTTAATCTGATGTCAGTTTCCATTCATTGCTCAACATGTGGGTTCGGATCTGATCCTTGAATCCAGCTCAGCTGCTTATTACAGCTCGCAAATGCTGCAAACTGTCAAGCTCCTCCCTTACCCTAAGTGCTCTAGTCCCCCTCCATACCCCAGATCTTGTTTGCCACCTTTGCTTACAGATGTGGTCACTGTCAGCTTTCAATAGTTAGTATAGTTGTAAGAGATAAGTGTAATAATTTTTCTTCCTTTTTGGCCATCTTTAAATATCTTTCTGATTTAACTAGTTTCCTTTTACCTCCCTTATCCTATGCTTCATCAGCGTAACTTAGTTACCATTGTTGGTATTTTTCACATTCTTTCTGTTTTACCTTTACAGTAACTCTTTTATTACCATTGTTGGTAATTTTCCTGACTCTCTAAAAAAAAAAAAAAAAAAAAAACTTTTCTGACCTTTTTTCCTATAGTAATTATTGTTTGAAATGGCAAAAAGCCTTTAGGTTTCAAGAAATGCAGAAAGTGTGAGCATAAGATCCCTCTGTCTGATGCCTGTGACTCCTGTGTGCATTGTTTAGGCCCCGAGCGCTTAAAGGTGTCCTGTGACAACTGCAAAACTTTTAACCCCAGGACATTGATCGATCGTAGGAACAAACTGATTTTGAAAGGACTTCTTCCAAAATCCTTTTCTGAGTCACTGGCTGGAGCTCAACCCTCCAAGGCAGACAAAAAAGAGTCCAGAAAGCACCAACCAGAATCTTCTGAATCCTCCAGTAATTCCTCCGATTTGACCACAGAGCCAGCCCAGAAAATCTCAAAACAGTCTGATCCGAAGACCAAATCCTCAGAACTGACTGCTTCAGATACAAGGTCTGCCTCATTGGATCTGGTTCGTTCAGAGCCGAAACAGCTCCCCCAGACCCTGTATGTATTTCCTTTGTACTCTGTCCCCGCTTGGCTACCATCCCCATTTTTAGAGAGATGCTGTCACTCTAGGTCCCCTTCAGTGGCCTCTTCTTAACAGAGGCAGATGTGGATAGAATGATAAGTTTCTCTCAGCAAAGATTCAGATAGGATTTCTCCCATCTCATACCCCTTTGGGTCCAGAGGTCTTTCCCAGTATAACTCCACCCATCTTGGCTCCTTCTCCAGTCCATCCTTTGGCTTCAGAGCCCTTGGATCTGAGATTTCTGGCACTGTCTGTATCAGATCCGAAGATTGTCATATCTTCATCTCCAATACCTTCTCTGAGTGGACTGGCTGTGAACATGTTGGAGCTGGATGACTCTTGGAAATGAAGCATTGTTGTTAGATCTGAGGTGTTAGAGTAGACTCCAAAGCTGTCAGAGCCATTTGTGCCCCTTGGAGCCTTGTCATTAGATATCACTTCTCCAAATTTTGCCTCAGGTGGACTGCTCCATCAGCGTCCTTCTCCCTGAGGCATTCTGCTTTTGAGGTGGTAGAGAGAGTGTTCTCTTCTAGAGGACAGATAATCCACATTCCTCGGATCTTCCTTCTGGATATCATATGTCTTTGTGCCTTGAGCCTCATCAATCTAATCCACTGAGATATCCAGCTCAAAGTCTCCAGGCTACCCAGCAGGGTATACTTATATCTTCCAATACTTATCTGGAGCATCCCACCAAAGAAGTCCCTAGGAAGAGAAGGTGCAAGAGGAGACACTTGAGACTCCCCTCGGGAGTCAGTTAAGGAAGATACTGATTTCAGTGAAAGGGAAGGCTCCCCAAGATCAACACCTGATGAAATCTCCTTTGGAGACATTTTGGAGATCTTTAAGCAAAGGGGTGGTTGGTCTACCAATAACCTTTCCCAAGAGAAATCACTATTCCTGAAGGCATTTGGGTCTGGCCCATCTACTTCCTGGGTGATTTTGCCCACTGATGAGCTCATTGATTTCATCTCTTGATGGGTGTGGAAGGAACCAGATTCTGTTGAGACGATCCTTAAGAGACCAGATAGGATCCTGGCACCACAGAAAGGAAGAGAGTTCTGGAGCAAAGTACCAGTGGATGCCATGGTCATAATGGCAGCCACAAAGAAAGAACTCGTGGAGCAGCATTCATCTAGGGCATTGGACAGATTTGGGAAGCATGTTTATGCTTCAGTGACTTTCTCACTAAGATCACTGAATTATTTGGCGCACTTCAACAGACTTCAGAGGGTTTTGATTAAGGAACTCTCCAAATCCTTCTCAGGAACAATAACTGCTGAGGCACAGACATCCTTTGCCTCATACCTGGGTACCCTACAGTCCATTTCAAATTTGTCCATTAGGCACATTTCGCATGAAGCTGAAGGTATCTCAAGGGTGGCAGGTTCAGGCATTTCCATCAGGAGACATGCTTGGATGTGCCTGCGTGATTTTGTGGTGCTCTTTAAGTCCTCCTTTGTCAATGCACCTTTGATGGACGTTCTTTGTTTGGCCTTAAAGTTAAAGAGACACTTTCCAAGTGTGAGCAAGATGGTAAGACCCTGTCTGCAGTGGGCATATATTTTTTGACTTCTCAAAAAAATCCTTCGCTAGGAATCAACAAGGTGGTCTAAAAATGTGGTTCAGAAAGTCCCAGGGTCTTTTCCATGATCCATGTGGAGATAGTTCCCCCTGGGGCAGGTGGGGAACTCTAACAGAAGACACCCACACACAGCAGAGGAGGCCCACAGAACCAGGAGTTCAACAATTTCTTCTTTGACAGACCCTACCAGTGCTGTTGAAAGGGGGCTCAATTGTCCACTTCAAGAGGCAGTCAGAGGTCATTTACCCCTGCACCAGGGAGCCTGGCTAGACATTATGAAAGATACATTGGTGTAGAGAATTATCTCCAGAAGTTATATAATTCCCTTTTCCCTACCCCCTCCTTCAGCTGTAGACAAATTTCCCAATGTTCCACCCAGTCAGCGGAAAGCACCAGCACCAGAAATACAAAAGCTTCTAGAAGAAAGAGTCATCCAAGAGGTCCCACCAGGCCAGAGAGAATCCCAAACTTACTCAAGATTCTTTTTAGTGCCAAAGAAAACAGGGGACTGTAGACCAAGTTTGGATCTCAGCAATCTAAACAGATTGGCTTAGTATACAATGTTCTGGGTGGTTGTGGTTCAGTCCATTTTGCCTTTCCTGCCAAGGATGACTGGATGTGCTCATTAGATCTTCAGGATGCATATTATCATAAACATGAACAGGCGATCAAGGAGATACCTACAATTCCGGCTGGGAGACAGTCATTACCAAGTCATAACACTGCCCTTTGGCCTCACCACAGCCCCCAGGGTGTTCACCAAATGCATGGCAGTAGTAGTAGCTCACTTGAGACTGCATGGATTCCGAGTCTTTCCTTACCTGGATGACTGTCTCATAACTGCTCTGACTAGGCGTCTGTTGATTAAAGCAAGAGATTATGTTTTCCAGTTGTGCTCTCACATAGGTATTACCATCAGTCTCAACAAATCTCAGTTAGAACCAACTTAAGTGCTAGAATTCATAGGAGCATTGCTCAATACTGTATCAGTGACAGCCTCCCTTCCCTTGCCGAGGGTACAAACTATTTGATTTCAAGTCAAAAAGATAATTCAAAACTCCTCACTGTCAGCCCAACTAATTCTAAAGGCTTTAGGGTCAATGTCTGCTGCCATAATTCTGGCTCCATTGGCAAGATACCATATGAGAATTCTTCATTGGAGTCTGGTGACTCAGTGGTCCATCCTGTGCCAGACTTTGTTCACCCAGATCAAAGTTACTCAGGCATGCTACTCGGGTGATGGATTTGTTCAGAACAAATTTTACAAGGCTGCTCTTTAATTCTTCCTCAGCCCAAGACCATAGTGACCATGGATGCATCCCAACTTGGATGGGGGGGGGGTCACTTCTTGGGAATGATGGTGCAAGGCACCTGGTCCCCAGAAGAGACCAACTTGTATATTATGTCCTAGAAGTAAGAGCAGCTCTCCTAGCATTGCAAGCCTTCCAAGACTATCTCCCTTAGGGACTAATGTGATTCAGATGGATGATATGTCACTAGTCTGGTACATCAACAAACAAGGAGGAACCAGATCTAACATCTTATATTGAGAAGCTCCTAGAGTGTGGCAATGGGCAATCTCATGCAGTCAATTTCTGATAGCAATATGCATTCTGGGGAAATTCAATGTGATAGCAGACAAGTTGAGCAGGTCTATCTTATTGCCTCACGAGTGGTCTCTCAATAAGAAAATTGTGGTGAAGATATTCCACTAATGCAGCCAGCCATGCTACGATCTCTTTGCATCTCCCTCAACAAGTCCAGCAGGTTCTTTGCCCTGATCCTCCCACCAGGATAGTCACCAAGAGATGCTCTCCTCCATGACTGGCCCCTCGGTCTCCTCTAGCCTTACCCACCAACACCCCTAATTCCCACGTTTCTTCAGAAGGCATCTTGATTGAAGAGCAATGTCATCATTTTTACCCCTTATTGGCATTGTCAGATTTGGTTCCCCTTCCTTTGGCCTCATCTAGTTCATCCTCCTTGGATCCTGGATCCAATTCCAGACCTTCTGTTTCACCCAACAGACATGATTCACCCTTACATTTTGGGCCTAAATTGACCATGTGGTTTCTCCATGTACATTGATAGCTAGACAACACAGGCTCTCCTTTCCTGTCCATCACATTCTTTTATCTTCAAACAAAGCTTCCACTAGGAAGATTTACAAAAGTAAATGGCAAAGATTTGTTTTTGGGCACAACAGAAACACATGCACCCTTTTTCAGTGCCAATACCCAAAGTTCTTGAATTTCTGACTACTATTTTTAATGAAGGGGCTAGTTCCTCAACAGTTAAAGTACAATTAGCTGCCATTTGTAATTTTCATATAAGAGTTGGCAATTCTACCTCATCTTCCTCATGACTTTGTAAGGTATTTATAAAAGGAACATTTTTACTGTGACCCCCCCCCCCTTTTAAAGATTCTACTCCACTATGGACTTTGAATTTAGTGTTACAAGCCCAGACTCAATCACCATTTGAACTGGTTGCAAGGTGTTAATTAAAGTTTTTAACTTGGAAAAGTATATTTTTGATAGCCATAACATCGGCTAGGAGAGTTTCAGAACTTCAAGCTTTATCTTCTAAAGCTCCTTATTTAATTTTTCATAAAGATAGGGTGTGCTTATGAACCAGTCCACCTTTCCTTCCTAAGCTAGCATCAGGATCCAACATTAATCAATCTTTCAGTCTCCCAGTTTTCTTTCCAAATTTTTAGAACAAAGGAGGATACATTTTACACTTGTTGGACATTCACAGACAATTACATTTCTATCTGCATAGAAGTGAGAAATTCAGAAAATTAGATCAATTATTTGTCTCTTTTTCATAATTAAGATTGGGAAAGCCAGTTACCAAAGTAACTTTAGCTAAGTGGCTAACTGATTACATTTCATTTGTCTACAACAAATCGGGTTTATCTTTGCCAAAAATCTTGAGGGCTCATTCAGCTAGGTCCATGGCAATCTCTTCAGTATTTCTAACCAAATCGTCCATGGATGATAGTTGTGCTGCAGCTACATGGGCTAATCTTCATACTTTTATTACTCATTACAAAGTTGATCTGGTCTCTAGGGGAAGAGCAGCCTTTGGCTCAACAATACTCAGGAATATCCTTTCTTATAGTCCACCCAGGATTCAGGTAGCTGGAGACTCTGCCCCACATGTTGAGGAATGAATGAAAATTGACAACATCAGATGAAGTTATGCAGTCACCATAATATTCCATCTGTGTTGTCCCATTTTCATTCTTCCTCAACTCCCCTCCCTCCGACCCCATACTTTTTATTTATGCCTTCTGGAAGAATGAGAGGATACTGGAGGAACCAAAGTTCCTATTTTTGAACTCCAGATAGTGTTTTCTCATATAACCATTATTTTTTGCATTATTTAAGCAATAACCGATGACGTGGTGTGGTATATTGAAGATTTACCCACTGTTGTTATGGTTTAATCACGAGGGTGAAGCCCGAGTGATTAAATAAAGTCAACGTTGGGTACATTTCAATATATTACAACCACAGAGTCGGTTATTGCTATTATACAATGACATTATTTAAGAAAAAAAAAACTTACTTTTCTTAAATAATGTCTTTGTATAACGGCGCATTACTGTTCTTCCGCCGGTGGAGGTATACTGCTTTCTTGTGTTGATGTACTGCTCATGCGTATGGGACTTGCGTTCCTATGCATACCCAGTACATCAATGTCTTGAAACGAAAGCAAGGGAGAAAAGAAAGTCTCTGTTGCGCCATTTTTTTTTTTTTTTTTTTTTTTTTTAATTATTAAAAAAAAAGGTTTTGAACACTTTATACCAACGGAAAAAGTCCGGGCGACTGGACCTTTTTCCATTGGTATATTGTAGGATTTACAGTGGGCACGCTGGACAATCAGCGTACACATTTTGGAATATTAATGGGGGGGTCATTGTATAATTAACAATAAAGGGCAGCAGACAAGATCTGAGGTATGGAGAGGGACTAGAGCATTAAGGGTAAGGGAGAAGCTCAGCATTATCCACGAGCTGTAAAAAGCAGCTGAATTAAATCTGAGGATTGCATCCGAATTCACATATTGAGGAAGAATGAAAATGGACAACACAGATGGAACATTATGGTGAGTACATAACTTCTTTTTTTCCCATTAAAATACAAGATCCTTTGTCTTTGAGGTTAGAAGCCCAGTCCAATGATGCTTTCTAGATAATTATGCCAGTAACCTTCCCTGAAAATATATAAGTAAATATTGAACTATTCTGGAGATGTAGGCTTTTAAATACAATGAGAAATAGCCCAAAACATACCACCCTTTGAGAAAAGAGTTCTGAAAATGATCATCAGTTAAGGAGTTAATGCATCCTTTCCTGTCCTGCCCTGGCCTGTTCTGTGTCCTTCTTGGTTAAGATAATTGTGGTATTCTCAGCTTTTGAGAGCTTGCTGACCTACCCATAAAGGCTGTTAGCTCTGTGCAAATTCTTTCTGACACAACAGCAGTACAAGTTTTGAATCCCAGTGCCACAAAATAACTAAATAATTTACCAGCATGGAAGCAAGGTAGAATTTTTACTCTTGGCAGTAGGTCGTATTCTTCTCAAATTTTACATAATAAATGAAAAAAAATGGAAAAACTGGAACCACAAACAAACTTTTAATAAAACTTTGAGCAGTATGAAACACAATAAAAACAAAATGCAAGTGTCAAAACGCACTTCCACCATAAAGGCTTCATCAGGCAGATACAAACAACCAAAGCTAAGTCTATCTATACTGATAGTGAATAAATCACATGATGCTATTTAACCTGATTATGCAAAAGCCTTAGATAAGGCTTAAGCATTTCCATGTTATTACGGCCAGGAGTAATATGAGCTCTGAACATGAAAATCCATTTGAGTTCTTCATATTCAGTGAGTTCTTTCATGTTGCTCCCTCTTAAAGGTGTTGATAGTGTTTTCAAAATTGCAAACTTATAAAAATAGAGTGAGTATTATCAGTGTCCTTTATGTGTTTACATAAAGCATTATTCAGGATGTTCCTCTTTATATCCAAGAGATGTTGCCCTATTCTCTCTTTTAATTTCCTGTATAATATAATATGCATTACATTTGCAACGTGTGCCATAATAAATGAGGTTAGTAGAGTTACGATTACCATAAGCATATAGAGTGAAATCCTTTCCACTCACAGGATGCTGGCTGTGTTTATCAGTGTATATGTAGATGCAGTAAACACAGCTGTTAACATCTAAACGTCCCTTTCTTGTTGCTACTAAAGGATGGAAATAAGAGGCTGTTACTTATATCAAAGTTTATTCATAAGATTGGCAATTATTTTATTACTAAAACTAGGTGTTTCATCTCAAACATTACTAAGCTGTGGAATAGCCATTAGAATAGGCCAATACTTGCAAATAATTTAACACTGGATGTGTTTGTATTGTATGTAAGAGTATATCTGCATCTAGGTGTTTGCTTACATTGTATATTAAGTTCTTTTGAAATGCTACAAAAAAGGGTTTATAGTCTGTTTCTCGTTTAAGATGTCATTTTTAATGGTGTTAACATTGTTGATTTTATAACCCCTATTGGCAAAGTCATTAGCCGTAGTCTACATTTGTGTAAGCATGGTGTTATGATCAGTGTTTAGTCTTGCTACCCCTGTTAATTGATTTCTGGCTATATTATTATGTATGTAAGGAGGATGCATACTAGTTCTGTGTAAGTATGTATTCTTCTTGAAAGGTTTCTTATGGAGTATAGTTCCTATACCCCCCATTGTACGTTTATTAAGGGGTATGTCCAAATAGTTTATTTTTGAGGCTGATATTTTACTTTTAAGATGTAAGAAGTTGGTAGTGTTAGAGCTGCAAAGCTCAAACTCATGAAATTCACCTGGTGTGCCTCTCCAAATGAGACAGAGGTTGTCAACAAAGTGTTTATAAAAACTGACTTTGTGAGTATAATAGTTGTTATGAAATATAAACTCTCTTTCCCACTAATACATTACAATATTGGCATAAGTGTTTGCAAATGGGGTACCCATCGCTACGCCCTTAACCTGCTTATAGAGTTGTCTTTGAAAAAGGAATACGTTGTTAGTTGAAAACCACAGATAATAAGTCACAAATAATGTCTGTTTGGGCTGGTGCATAATCTGAAAATTCAAGAAGATAGTCTTTGATAGATTTAATGCCAATGTCATTTGGAATGACCATGAATAAAAAGCCCATGTCCAGTGTTACAAAATAAAAGTCATTATCAGTATTGCTAGTTAACCATAGCGAGAGTTGATGTCAAAATTCAGCCATGTCCTTAAGAATGGTGCCAGTCCGTGATAAACTTACCTTCAATTTGGTTTCCAAATATTTTGATATGGGCTCCGTGGCCCACCCACGAGCAGAAACCTTTGGCCGCATGGGTGGGGAGGTGATGGATTTATGTATTTTTGATATGCCGTAGATACTGGGTACCTTAGGATTATCAGTTTTGAAATATTGTAGCAACTCCATGGTGATATATTGGTCTATGTACATACCTTCCAAAATGTGCATAATGTTTGAAGTTATTAAATTGAGGTCACATGTATTTATAATGATGTAATCTTCAGAGTTCAAAAGTTGCTGCATAGCTTGAGTGTAATAGACTGTGTCCATCACCACAATTCCTCCACCTTTATCGGCACTTTTATGACCAGTACTTTGTTGTCAGTTAAAGTTTTAACAGCTTTGAACTGCTCTTTAGTTGTTATAAAACTTGTCACAATTAAGTTGTGTACTGAGTTAATATAGCTCATGTTTTACAACTTGTTTAAAAGCTAAGACAGTAGGGCTCTGCTGTGGTATGCACATACTTGTTCTTTTAAAGTTGCAAGGAATACCATCATTTGTTGCCAAATAAAAGTTTTAAATTCAGCATCCTAGTAAATTGTTTAAGCTTTATAACTGCTTGTGCTAGGTCCATCTGTTGGGCTGGGACAAAGGTGAGTCCTTTAGATAAAACAGATAGTTCATCTGGATTTAAAATGTAATTAGAAATATTAAATACTATGCTCATCACATTTTCGTCTGACTTCTTGTTGTCAGACAGTGGTAGATGTTCTGATTGTTCTTGTTCCATGGGTTTTTCTTCCTCAGAGGAGATTCCAACATCGGTAGTGGTTGTTCGCAGAGTAGGGAAAAATCCAGAGGGTCTAGGGCTATCACATTATTAGCATCCATGATTGTTGAATTCTGTTGCTGGATGCGAGGGAACTCTTCATTATTTGTTTGATTGATTGGACGTGGCTGTGAACATGCGTTGTACTTGTGTGTGTGTTCTCTCTTATTGGACCAAATTAAGACATTGCCTAGCTTGAAATCTGTAAGATCTGTCTTGAGATTTATTTTTTTGGTTTCAGTAAGTCTCTTCTCATAGGTTCATAGGTGTTTACTACACTAACAACCATAAGGGCCTTTTGAAGCCTAGCCATGCATTCCAAATCTTTGACAAGTTCTGATACCCTTGATAAGTGTAAGCAGAGTCTTGGGAGATTAAACATTTACAAGCTAGGGCCTGGGAGATAAACCATTTACAAGTTGCCTGTGTCCATTAGAGACATAGGTGTCAAATCAGGGATGAATTTCCTGTTCCCCATCCAATTGTCCAGGTTGCAACTTGAATTGGTTTAGGGAGGAACTCTGCTTCACATGGATGGGGAGCCCGTTCCAGAGACGGGTTTTCTCTGGGCTGCATACCTGTCTCTCCAGCAGATCCTATTTATATCACCTGAAAGGAGGCCCAATTGGCCACCTTTGGAGGCAATTGGGGGTCAACTATCCCTTCACTGGAGAGCCTGGCATAACATAACTTCCAATTTGTGGGTGCAGAGAATTATATCCAGGGGTTATCAAATTCTCTTCACTCAAACCCCCCCCCCCCCAAACAGAAGACTCACAGATATTCTACCTAGTCAGAGAGATCAGCAGTTATTCAAATTCAAAAACTGCTAGAAAAAAGGGTCATCTAAGAGGTTCCCTGAGACCAGAGAGGATTATGAACTTACTCAAGGTTCGTTTTAGTTCCAAAGAAAACATGGGACTAAAGACCAATTCTGGATCTCTGCAGGTTACACAAGCCAGTTCGGTGCAGCAAGTTCTGAATGATCACGGTTCAGTCCACACTTCCTTTCCTGGGAAGGGACGATTGGATGTGCAGTAGATCTTCAGGATGCATGCTACCATATAAAAATGGACAGGTGCTCCAGAAGATACCTACGCTTCCTGTTGGGAGCCAGTCATTACCAGTTCAGAGTGCTGCCCTTTGGTCTCACTACCACCCCCAGTGTTCACCGAATGCATGGCAGTGGTTGCAGCTCACCTGAGACAATGAGGATTCTGAATGTTTCCTTATTTACATGACTGGTTCATATCCACTCTGACCAGGTATCTACTGTTAAACACAAGAGACTCTGTTCTTCAGATTTGCACAGAATTAGAGATAACGATAAATTTCCAAAAATCACACTTGGAACCTTCACAAAGACTAGAGTTCATTGGGGTGGTATTGGATACTACTCAGATGATCCCAAAACTTCCTCCCTTCTGAGTGTTGACAATCAGACACACAGGCTAATTTGAAACAGGAAGGTAGCTGCTTATCACATTCTACAAGCCTTAAGATCAATGGCAGTGGCAATAGTGTTAGTTCTGTTAGCCAAGTGGTTTCTAGCTGCCCAATGGTCAGTTATCCATCATTCAATGTCTCATCAGATTTTCATAACAAACACATGCAAAAGTACCCTCTCATGGTGGAATCAGTCAGAACAGCTGACACAAAGTTGAACTTTTGATCTGAAGTAGGGACTTCATTTGTCAGCAACCTGTGGGTCTTGGATCCAATATCGGATCCGAGCCGGCAACTTGTTTCATAGCCAATGGATCTGAGCTCCTAGCTCCTCCCCTCACCCATAATCCCCTGCCAACCCTCCATGACCTCAGATCTAGTTTGCCGCGGTTGTGAGTAGCTGGATTTTCGGAGCTCTTAGCGATTTGTTAAGATAAGTGTATTTTCTTCCTTCTCTTCTGTCTTTAGATTTCAAACAGTGTGTAAGTGTTAGGTTCCCTTTATTATTGGTACCTTTTATATATTTTTTTCCCTCCCCTCGCTGGTCGTTAGTGAGTGTGTGTGTGTTAGTGTTTTGGGGCCTGTGTGCTTGTGTATTACTTTTCTTCCCTCCAGTATGGCAGAGGCCGCAAAAGCCATTTTTTCAAAATGTACCGAGTGTGGCCATAAGCTCTCCACGGCTGATGGCCACACTCGGTGCGTTCGGTGCCTTGGGGTTGAACACCTCTCCTCAGGCTGTACCATTTGTGCAGCGTTCAACCCCAGGGCACTGAAAGAGCGGAGGTCGAAGCTGGTCCTGGCGGGACTTTTGCCCCCGGACTTGGCTTCGGACCCCGCTCCTCCCGTGGCACTACCACAGCCTGTGGTGGTAGCCACTCCTGCCCCCTTCCTTCGGCCGGGACTCAAACTCCCGCTAAAGCGCCGGAGGACAGGGAGGCCAGGAGGGAGAAACGGAGGGAGAAGCACCACAAGCGGCGGGCCGAGGCCTCCGCTTCGGCCCCGCCGGCTAAGCGGGCTTCTCCCTCCATGGCTTCTAGGTCTCCTCCTCCTCGGCTCCGATCTCATTGTTTCTCCCCAGGACCCGAGGAGGAGGAGGCCCGATCTCCATCGAGGTCATCGAGGCGGTATTCCGATTGTGATTCCTTCCCTCGGTGGCCTCATCGAGATCGACTTACAGTATGTCAGATGCAGACTTGGACCAGATGATACGGAGGTTCATCCAGACCCAGCTGCAGATGGGAGTGCTCTTGCCCCCCCCCCTTCGGGGGGGAGCTCGACACCCTTTTTTGCTCCGATTGCTCCTTCACCGACCCGCTTCCCGGGTTCGGAGCTTTCGGAGCCGGGCAGCGTCGGAGCCGGGTGTTGGTCGGCACTGACAGTACTTGGTACTTCGGATCCGACCCTGCCCTCGAGTCTGTCGGATCCGACCTCTCTGAGCCGTGGGCCGAGTTTCGGATCCGAGGGATTCAGTGTGCCTTCGGCTCCGTCCAGGTCGGAGCACACTGGTCCTTCGGATCCGACGGTCTCGGCGCCAGCTCCGATCCCCTCATCGGATCCGAGTGGGAGTCGGCTCTTGGAGCCCAGGGAGAGCGGTCCCCCCTCGGCCTTCGATGTAGTGGAGAGGGCTCTGTCGAGAGCATCCGGACCCCCGGCCCTTGTCTCGGCTCCACCTTGCACTCCCTCTCTGCTGGGCCAGGCTTGCATCACCCGGCCACAGGGACAGCCTGCTTCGATGTCCCAGGTTGTTCCACTGGAACAGGATGTTGCTGGCGAGACCTCCTCGGACAGCCCCCCCGAGGAAGTGCCTCGCAAGCACAAGTGTAAGAGGAGGCACGTGGACTCCCCTGAGTCCTTAACCGAGGACACGGACTTGGATGAAGGGGAAGGCTCCCCAAGATCACCCCCTGAGGAGGTCTCCTTTGGATCAGTGGTGGGTGGTCTGCCCCCAAGGCTTCCTCCGACGAGTCCGTGTTTCTGGAGGCATTCGAAGCAGGCCCGTCTACCTCTTGGGTGTCCCCACCGGCCGACCCCCGTGTGGACCTTATTACCACCAGGGCGTGGAAGGACCTGGACACCGTGGAGCCAGTCCCTAAACGCCCGGACAGGATACTGAGCCCCCCCGCAGACCAGTCCCACTGGAGCAAGGGTCCCCCCGTAGATGCCATGTTGATGGCGGCAGCCACGAAGAGGGAACTAGCTCAGGAGAGCCCCTCGGTCCATCCACCGAGCAAGGAGTCCCGCTCGATGGATCGCTTAGGGAAATGAGTTTTTAGTTCAGCGACCTTTTCGGTAAGGTCCCTGAACTATATGGGACACGTCATCAGGATGCAGCGGGATCTTATCAAAGAATACGCTGCCTCCCCCCCCTGAGTCCATGTCGGCGGAGGACAAACAGTTGTACTCCACCCGAATGGCCACTCTGAGATCCATTTCAAATACCTCTATGCGGCTATTGTCCCACGCCACCAAGGGAGCCGCTAGAGCTAGCAGAGCGGGCCTAGTCATGAGACGTCAGGCCTGGCTCCGGCATTGCGACTTTGCGGAGCCCTTTAAAGCGTCCTTTGCGAACGCCCCTTTCGATGGTTCTGCCCTGTTTGGCAAAACGGTTCGCGAGACGCTAGTCCAGAGCGAGAAGGACGGGAAGACGTCTGCCGGAGTCCGCTTCTCTGCTCCCCAGCGGTCCTTTTCGAAGAACCAAAAGGGTCAGAAGAAGATGTGGTTCTGGAAATCGCAACATTCCCAAACCGCTCTGGACAACCAGTCCTTCCGTGGCAGAGGAGGACAGGGAGGACGCCACCCCAGGGGCAGAGGGGCTCCGAGGAACTTTGGGTCCAGAGAATCCTTTTCTGACCGGCCCATGCAGCAGCCCTGAAGGGTTGCCCAGCTGCTCCACTCTGGAGGCAGTCGGGGGGCGCTTCTCAGAGCACCTAGCGGCATGGGAGTCCATCATGTCAGACCGCTAGGTGCTTCGAATTATATCCAGAGGGTACCAATGCTTCATGTCCCCAAAATCAGGAACCTTCCCGATGTACCACCAGATCATTGGGAGGCTGCAGCCGCAGAACTCCAGCAGCTGCTACGAAAAAGAGCCATCCAGCCCGTCCCCCAAGACCAGCTCGGATTAGGGTTCTACTCCAGGTTCTTTCTGGTGCCAAAAAAGACGGGTGACTTGAGACCAATTCTAGACCTTTCCCGTTTGAACCTGTCGGTAACCAAGGAAAAATTCCGAATGGTCACTCTTCAGTCTATTCTCCCCCTCCTACAGGAGAACGATTGGATGTGTTCTATAGACCTCAAGGATGCATACTACCACATTCTAATGGACAGATAATCCAGGAGGTTTCTCTGCTTCCAGCTGGGAGCCAGTCACTACCAGTTCAGGGTCCTTCCCTTTGTCCTCACCACAGCCCCCAGGGTGTCCACCAAGGTGTTAGCAGTGATAGTGGCCCACCTGAGACTCCAGGGAATGCAGGTCTTCCCGTACCTGGATGACTGGCTCCTGACCGCTCCAACAAGGCATCTACTTTACTCAGCCAGAGATTACTTTCTCCGCCTAGCCCCCCAATTAGGCATCACGATCAATGCGGACAAATCTTCCCTTGCTCCGACACAAGTCATAGAATTTATAGGAGCCAGAATAAACACCAGGGATCTACGAGCCGTCCTGACTTCGGAACGACTACGGAATTTGCAACTTCATGTGCGGGCCATCCTCCAGTCAGAAGCCCCACCGGCGGAATTGGTCCTAAGGGCGCTGGGCTCCATGGCGGCAGCGATAACGCTCCTTCCATGCGCCCGCCTAAACATGAGGGTACTGCAGTGGACCCTTTTAGTGCAATGGTCCCTTCAGTCTTTCCCTGTCCATCACCCCATTGCTATCAGCAAGGCTTGCAGGAGGGCCCTGTTATGGTGGCTTTATGCTCCAGATCTCCATATGGGCCGACCCTTCTGCACTCCTCCCCCTCTTGCCACGGTGACCACGGACGCCTCCCGCCTTGGGTGGGGGGGGGGGCATTATTCAGGCAGGACAGTCCAAGACACGTGGAACGATACAGAGACCTCCCTGCATATCAATGTTCTGGAGATGAGAGCGGTGCTGTATGCATTGCAAGCACTTCAGAATCTCCTCCCCGTAGGAACTATTGCAATTCAGTCGGACAACATGTCTGTTGTCTGGTACATCAACAAACAAGGGGGAACCAGGTCCTACCCTCTATGCCGCGAAGCCATGAGAGTGTGGGAATGGGCAATTTCCACCAACCGCTTTCTGATTGCAACGCACATTCCGAGGCGGGTCAACATCCTAGCGGACAAACTCAGCCGCACCATTCTTTCCCCTTACGAGTGGTCTCTCAACCCACTAGTAGTGGAGCAGATATTCGCAATATGGGGGCAACCCTGCTGCGATCTCTGCCTCTCCCTCAAACACCAAATGCGACAATTTCTTTGCTCTGATTCCCCCTCCAGGGGAAACCCCAAGAGACGCTCTGGTGCATGCTTGGCTGCCCGGTCTACTTTATGCCTATCCTTCTCTACCCCTGATGCTACAGCTCTTACAGAAAGCCTCACGGTTGGGGAGCAGGATGATCCTCATTGCCCCATTCTGGCCTCGGCAAACTTGGTTCCCTTACCTGTGGTCTCACCTAGTGAATCCCCCTTGGATTCTGGATCCCAGTCCGGATCTAATCTCCCATCCGTCGGGCTTGTCGACCCCAAATCTGGACAGTCTGAAGCTGACAGCTTGGTTGCTCCAGTTCCACTCCTAGTTAGGACTCCCGGTATCTCTTCACCAGTCAAAGCCATCCTCGTGACAGCGCATAAACCTTCCACCAGGAAAGTGTACCGCAGTAAATGGAAACATTTTTCCGTCTGGGTGGAGCATCATAATCTAGATCCCTTTACTGCCCCTCTTCCATCCATACTAGACTTCCTAACTGGACTCTTTCATGAAGGTGCTAGTTGCTCAACCGTCAAAGTACAATTGGCGGCCATCTCCCATTACCATGTGGGACATGACAAAGGGCCCTTGATGTCGACAAATTGTGTAAAACCTTTCTCAAGGGTACTTTTCTGCTCAGACCCTCTATCAAAGAAGCCGTACCCCCTTGGGATCTTTCACTAGTTCTTCAAGCCCTAACTGCTCCCCCATTTGAGCCTGCCACTTCAGTGGATCTCAAATACTTGTCCTGGAAAACAGCATTCCTTGTAGCCATTACTTCAACGAAAAGAGTTTCGGAACTTCAAGCCCTTTCTGTGAAGCCTCCTTACTTGATTTTTCATCCGGACAGAGTGTACCTCAGGACCAATCCCTCCTTCCTTCCCAAAATAGTATCAGAAACCAATATAAATCAATCCATAAATCTACCGGTCTTCTTTCCTAAATATCAGAATAAAGGAGAGTACAAGCTGCACTCATTAGATGTTCATAGGCAGCTACGTTTTTATACTCATAGGACTGCTGGTCACAGGCAATCTGACCAGCTGTTCATTTCCTTTGCCAAATTCAATTTGGGGAAAGCAGTCTCAAAAATCACCTTGTCACGCTGGATTTCCCAATGTATTCTTTTAGCATACCAAGCTTCTGGGAGACCCACACCTGGAGGAGTTCACGCACATTCCACTCGTTCCATCTCTACTTCTGCTGCCTTCAAATCTAGAGTTCCGTTGGATGATATTTGTTCGGCAGCCACTTGGGCCTCATCTCATACCTTTATTAACCACTACAAACTGGATGTAATTTCTAGAGGGAGAGCATCCTTTGGCACCGCGGTGCTCTGCAATATCCTTCCATGATGGCTGCCCAAGATTCAGGTAGCTGGGGATTCTGTCCCACAGGTTGCTGACAAATGAAGTCCCTACTTCAGATTAAGAAGTTATGTACTCACCATAACCTTCCATCTGAGTAGGTGGCTTCATTTGTCTGCAACCATCCCCCCTCCTTCCCCCTGGCCTTCAGAATGGATCTATGTAGGTTGTTTATTGGAATACCTCTTTTGGGTATCTATAGAGGGGTAAACTTGATCTGAGGTCATGGAGGGTTGGCAGGGGATTATGGGTGAGGGGAGGAGCTAGGAGCTCGGATCCATTGGCTATGAAACAAGTTGTCGGCTCGGATCCGATATCGGATCCAAGACCCACAGGTTGCAGACAAATAAAGCCACCTACTCAGATGGAACGTTAATGAGTACATAACTTCTTATTTCCCCTCAGCTACAAGCCACAGTGACCATGGATACTTCCCAGATAGGGTGTGGGGGCATTATCTGGGGAAGACAGTCCAAGGAACCTGGTCTATAGACGAGGCAAATCTGCACATCAGTGTCCTGGAGATGACGGCAGTGCTTCTGGCATTGCAAGCATTCCAGACCACTCTTTCTTTGGGGACAGTGACGATTCAATCAGACAATATGTCAGTGGTCTGGTATAGAAACAAACAAGGGGAACTAGATCATGCCCTCTCTGTTGAGAAGCCCTCAGTGTGTGGCAGTGGCGATCTCATCCAGCTGCTTTCTCATAGCAATGCACATTCTGGGAAAGTCCATCATGATGGCAGACAAGTTGAGCAGATCCATTCTCATGCCTCACGAGTGGTTCCTCAATCAGAAGGTAGTGGAGGACATTTTCTGCAGATGGGGCCAGCCTTGCTACGATCTTTTTGCTTGATCCCCCCATCAGAGTAATCTCTGATGGATGTTGTTGTACACGATTGGCCTCCTGGTCTACTATACGCCTTTCCCCAGATTCCCTTGATCCCCAAATTCATTCAGAAAACAAGCAGGTTGAAGAGAACAGTACTTCTCATTGCTCCACACTGGCCTGGACAAATATGATTTCCTTTCCTCTGGCCTTGTCTGCAGAAGGAACCCTGGATCCTGGAACCCATTCCAGACCTCCTGTCACACCTGACAGGAATGACTCATTTCAATCTTCACAACCTCAAACTGACAGCTTGGTTCCGCCAGTTCCGTTAATTGCCAGACAACCCATGCTCTCCTTGCTAGTCCAACATATTTTGATGTCATCTCATAAATCATCTACTCAAAAACTTTATAGGAGTACATGGAAGGGGTTTGTAATTTGGGCTCAACAGCACAATATAAATCTCCTTACAGCCCCTATTTACTCTGTCTTAGAATTCTTAGCCCAGCTTTTTAATAAAGAAGCAGCTGCCTCTACAATTAAAGTACAATTAGCAGCTATTTCAGACTTTCATACTGGGGAGGATAACATATCTCTCATTTCCTACAAACTTTGCATAGCCTTCTTGAAAGGGACCCTATTGTTAAGACCTCCTCACAAAGACCCATCCCTTCCATGGGACCTCAATTTAGTACTGCGTTGAATTGTTCAACCCCCCCCCTTTGAACCTGCAGCAACTTTTAATATTAAGTTTCTGTCTTGGAAAACTATTTTTCTAGAGGCTGTTGCATCTGCAAGAAGGAGATCAGATATTCAAGCTCTAGCTTTTCAATCTCCATACTTGATTTTCCATAAAGACAGAATCTCTGTGCGTACCAGCCCTCCTTTCTACCCAAAGTTGTCTCACAAACCAATATTAATCAGGCCATACATTTGCCTGTTTTCTTTACCATCTTCAGCAACAAGGGTGAATATGTTCTGCATTTGTTGGATGTGCATAGACAGTTATGATTGTACCTGCATAGAACTAAAGAGTTTCAGAAAGCAAATTAATTGTTCATTGCCTTTGCAGACCCTAGGAAGGGTCTACCAGTCTCCAAGGTTATCTTATCAAGATGGCTTTCTGGTTGAGTTTATTTTATTTACACCTCAAAAGTTATGAATCTTTCCAAACTTATTTGAGCTCATTCCACTAGGACTATGGCCACATCCGCTGTTTTTCAGACTAATGCATTCATGGAAAAGGTTTATGCAGGGGCCACATGGTCTAATCACCATACTTTTATCTCTCAGTATAATTTGAATTTGGTCTCCTGGGGAAGGGCCTCCTTGGCTTGATGGTTCTGAGGAACATCCTTCCATGAGTCTGCCCAGGATATAGGAAGCTGAGGACTCTGTCCCATATGTTAGGACGAGATGAAAAATTGACAATATCAGATAAAGAAGTTATGTACTCACCATAACTTTCCATCTGTATTGTTGATTTTTCATCTCTGCTCACATACCCTTCCTCCAGCCCCCACCCTATGGTTTTTCCTGGTTGAATGGGATACAAGTCTTCTGCAGGACATATTTTTTTATCTCTAATACTCCAGAAGTGGTCTCCTCAACACTTTTTCACAATTAAGTTCTCTTTCTGTATTTTTCCTAGTAATGATTGTTGCAAACAAGATCTGAGGTAACAGGGAGAAATGCATTGTGACTAAGGGGAGGTATCCAAGAGCTTATTTGGTTGCCATGAGCTTAGTAACAGCTGAGTTGGATCCAGTGGCTCGGATCCGGAACCCATATGTGAGGAGAGATGAAAAATCGACAATACAGATGGAATGTTAAAATGACTACATAACTTCTTTTTTCAGCTCTCTAAGTGGAGAGCTACTAATTTTAAAAGAGCAAGGTAGACTGAAAGGGGATGGGCACTTTTGTTTTCTGGCTCTATGGAATACAGTGGGATGGCCAATAAATTTAAATAGCCACTGATTCTGTCGAGTGTCTCTTGTAAAATCTTAGATTGTTCATTGAATTCATTGTTGGTAAACAGATTTGCATACAGTAATTCCACCTCAGTTTTCAACTGTAGTTCCATCGGTTCAAAAAATGCCAGCATCACTTCCATATAGAGAAAGGAACAACTTAAGTTTATGAGTTGCCAATGACGTAGTAAGTCAGGATCTTTATACTTGTATGGTGGCATTTTAAGTATCTTGAGGCCTCTGGGGAAAATTTTACACTGCAGCTGTACACTGAAGCTTAAACATTGCCATTGCAAAAGTTTAAAGGCTAGGGTAGTATATTCAAAATGGTGTAATTTATTACAGTATTGTTGAAGCAGTTCAGTAGCAGTACTGCGGTGGTGGTGCTGCGGTAGCGTTGTCACCTCATAGTTAGACGTTGCCCGTTCGATTCTCAGTTAGAGCGTCTTCTGTGTGGCGACATGCGTGAATGGGCGTTCCTTCGTTGAAAGTTGTGCGTTAGGCCCGGCAAGCCAGTACGTAAAAATCTACTGCCAATCATTAGCGGACCGGAGTTCCGCTGTGGCGACCCCTAACCGGGAAAAGCCGAAAGACACAAACAAACAAACAATTGTTGTAGCAGTTCAGTACCTGGCTCAGTTTGAGTAGCATGTTGTTCAGATCCATCCTGTAGATCAGTGAGTAGGGGATTCACTGTGATGTTGATAAGGTCGGAGACCAGTAGCAGAGTCCACATAGGCATGTTGCTGGTACTGGGAATCCAAGTTTTGTTAATGTCTACTGCAGCCACTGACAAAATGTAGACAGTCAAAAAATGTGTGTTAGTGCAGTGATGAGTCTGGCATGTTCCAAGAAAAGCAAATAAAAGATAAAATAAAATGGAACTACAAACAAACTTGAGAAGTATAAAACACAGAATAAAAACAAAATGCAAGTGTCAAAATATACTTTCACCATAAAGGCTTCATCAGGCAGATGCAAACAACCAAAGCTGAGTCCATTTATACTGATATTGAATAAGTCACATGATGCTATTTAAACTGATTATGCAAAAACCTTAAATAAGGCTGTAAAATTACTATGTCATTAAGACCAGGGGTGATATGATCTTTGACCGTGAAAATATTGAGTGAAGTCTTTCATGCTACCCCCTCTTAAAGGTGTTGGTAATGTTTTCAAAATTGCAAATTTAAATGTGTTAGTACTATCAGTATCCTTTATGTGTTTACATAAAGCATTAGCCAGGATGTTCCTGTTTATATCCGAGGGATGTTGCCGTATTCTCTCTTTTAATTTCCTGTTGGTCTTCCCTATATAATATGCATTACATTTGCAACATATGGCATAATAAATGAGATCAGTAAAACTTCCCTTCTCTTCTGATACCACTCGAGAACATCCCACTGAAGAGGCCCACCAGAAGAGAACATGCAAGAGGAGGCACTTAGATTTCCCACTTTAATCTTTGACCAATGACACTAAATTGATGAGGGGGAAAGGTCCCCTAAGTCCCCACCTGAGGATGTCTCCTTCAGAAACATTTTAGAGATCCTGTGCCCAAAGCCCTTCCCAAGAGGAATTGGTGTTTCTGGAAGCCTTTGGTTATGGCCTGTCTATGTCTTGGGTTACCCCCCCCGGCAGATTACCTTATAGACCGTATTTCCCACTGGGCATGGAAGGAACTGGACACCATGGAGTCTTTCCCACGCTGACCAGACATGATTCTAAGAACCCACAAAGGCAAGTAGTTTTGAAGCAAGGGAATCCCTGTATATGCTATAGTTGTGGCAGCAGCCACCAAAAATGAACTAGCCAAACAGAGCTCCTCTGTCCACCCTCCTAATATAGAGTCTAGGGCATTGAACAGATTTGGAAAGCGCATTTACGATTCTGCGACCTCTGCCTTATGGTTGCTCAACTACCTGGCACATTTTACTAGATTACAGAGGGACTTGATCAAGGAACTCTCTAAGTCTACCTGAGGGTCCATGTCGGCCGAGGAAGAGAAAATTTACTCCCCCCAATTGGCCACCCTGCGATGTATATTCAATGTATCCATGAGATTAATAGCTCATACTGCTGAAGGTTCTTCATGGGCTGCTGGTTCAGGCTTAGCCATGAAGAGACATACCTGGATGAGATTGTGTGACTTTGCAGAGCCCTGTAAATCATCTTTCATCAATGCTGCTTTTGATGGCTCTTCCCATTTTGAGCCCACAGTAAAAGACACATTTTCCCACAGTCAGAAAGATAGAAAGACCTTGTCTGCTATTGGGATCTGTTTCTCTACCCTGCAAAGACTTTTCTGTAGGAATCAGCACAGTGATAAGAAGATGTGGTTCTGAAAGTCTCAAGGACCTTTTAAAGACTCAAATGGGGATTTTTCTTCCAGAGTCAGAGGGAGAGATAATAACAGAAGATGTCGTCCTCATGGTAGAGAGAGTCTGTAGAACCAAGGGCCTCGAGATTCTTTCTTGGACAGGCACTCTCAGTGTTCCTGAAGGGTTGCCCGACTGTTCTTCTCTGGAGGCAGTCAGGGGGTGCTTTTCCTTGCATCCAAACACCTGGGCAGCCATCACAAGAGATTTTTGGTTGCAAAGGATCATATCCAGTGGATACGTTATTCCCTTTTCATAAAAAAACTCACAAAAGAGACGTCTCCTCGATATTCCACCCAATCAGAGGGAGTTATCAGCCTTAGAAATTAAAAAGCTGCTAGAAAAGAGAGTCATCCAAAAGGTTCTACCTGACCAAACAGGATCCAGAATCTACTCAAGGTTCTTTTTAGTGCCAAAGAAATCAGGGGACCTGAGAACTATCCTAGATCTCAGTTATTTCAATCACTTTGTGAAGACCTCCAAGTTCTGGATGGTCATGGTTCAGTATATTCTGCCTCTTCTACAGAAGGACGACTGGATGTGCTCTGTAGATGTTCAAGACGTGTACTATCACATCAAAATAAACAGGCACTCACGAAGATATTTGCACTTTTGGCTGGGGACCAGTCATTACCAGTTCAGAGCCCTGCCCTTTGGTTTCACCACAGCCCCCAGGGTGCTCACCAAATACATGGCAGTGGTGGCAGCTCATCTCAGACTGCACAGATTCAGAGGTTTTCCTTATTTCGATGACTGGCTGTTTTCTGCACCAACTGAGTATCTCATACAGAAGGCCAGAGATTACTTACTTCAGTTGTGTCCATTCCTAGGGATCACAATTAATCTTTCCAAGTCCTAACTTCAACCAGTTCACGTCTTGGAGTTTATAGCAGCTTGCCTGGACACAGTCAGACAGTTCGTATTCTTACCCCAGAATTCTTTCCCTAAGACTGTATGTCAGACAGATTCTAGACCATCTCTCTCCTCCTGCGAGACTGGTTCTTCAAGCCTTAGGTTCAGTTTCTGTAGCGATCACCCTATTACCCAGGGCTCATTTTCACATGAGAATTCTCCAAAAGACCCTGTCAGTACAGTGGTCAATGCTTCAGCATACATTGAAGAATCCTATAAAGATTTTATGAGCCTGTATGGATTCCCTGCTTTGGTGAATCCAGTCCAACGAGCTTTTGCAGGGATGCCCTTTTATCTTTCTTTCCTCAAAAGCCACGCTGAACACGGACGCCTCCCAGTTGGATGGGGTGGGGGTATTTCTTGGGACAAACTGTTCAGGGTATGTGGTCCCCAGAAGAGAGCAATTTGCATATCAATGTCTTACAGGTGAGAGTAGTCCTATTAGTATTGCAGGCCTTTCAGAGCTCACTCCCTGTAGGTACAATTGCTGTTCAAACAGACAATATATCAGTGGTTTGGTACTTTAATAAATGGGGGAACCAGCTCTTATCCCCTTTGCCAAGAAGCAGTAAGAGTCTGGCAGTGAGTGATCTCGCTCCGCTTTTTTGCAGCAATGCACATTCCAAGGAAATCCAGTGTCTTAGCCAACAAGCTCAGCATATCCATCCTGATGCTGCACGAGTGGTCTCTCAATCCTGTAGTGGTAGAAATTATTTTTCATCACCGGGGTCAGCCTTGCTGCAACCTATTTGCCTTTCCCTTCAACAACACGTGCAGCAGGTTCTTTTCCCTAATCCCTCCTCAGAGAGAGTCACTGAGAGATGCTGTAGCCCACGTTTAGCCCCCAGGTCTCCTGTATGCTTATCTTCCCCTTCCCTTAATACCCAAATTTCTCCAGAAAGCACAATGGTTAAAGAGCAAGGTAATCCTTATTGCTCCCTTCTGGCCTCGGCTGGTGTGGTTCCCATTCCTATGGTCTCATCTTCCACATCCGCCTTAGACACTGGACCCCAGTCCAGATCTACTATCGCACCCATTGGAAATGATTCATCTGGACATTCAAAACCTCAAATTAACTGCTTGGTTTCTCCAATTTCAGTGATGGCTAGACAGCCCAGGCTTTCATCTTCAGTTCATCAGATTTAATCTTCTTCTAAAAACCTTCAGGAAGATTTAAAAAAGTAAATGGAAGAGATTTTCATATTGAGCAAAACAAAGAAAGCTGGATCCTTTACAGCTCCTCTTCCTGCTATATTAGATTTTCTGGCTTCAGTTTTTCAGGTTGGTGACAGTTTATCCACCACAAAAGTCTAGCTTGTAGCCATCTCTAATTACCACATAGGGCATAATGTCTTTCCCCCTAGCTTCTTCTAAAATTTTGTAAGACTTTTCTGAAGGGTACTCTTCGGCTTAGACCTCCAGTAAGAGACCCTACTCCACCCTGGTATCTTATTGTTTTGCTATAAACTTTAACCCAATCCCCTTTTGAACACTTGTCAGACCTAAAATTTCTGTCTTGGAAAATATTTTTTTCTTGTTACAAGTTTCTGAACTCCAAGCACTCTCTTCAAAGCTGTCTTATTTGTTTTTTTTCACAAAGACAGAGAGACCTTATGTACAAACCCTTCTTCCTGACAGAAGTTTTTTTCTGAGTCGAACATGAATCAAGTAATCAATTTATGAGTTTTCTTTCCAAAAATTGACAGTAAGGGAGAATACATGCTACATCTTTTAGATGTGCATGGACAACTTCATTTTTACATCCATAGAACAAAAGGATTTCAAAAACTGATCAAGTGTTTCCTTTGCTAAAACAAATTGGGAAAACAGTCTCTAAAGTTACCTTAGCTAAATGGATAGCAGATTGCATTTCCTTTATATATTTCTAAGAGGATTATTCTTACCTAAATCTCCAAAGGCTCATTTAGCTAGATCCGTGGCTACATTATCTGCTTTTTTGGGCCAGAGCTTCGAATGATGATATTTGTGCTGCGGCCACATGATCTATTTCACATACTTTTATTACTCATTACAAGTTGGAAATCATATCCAGGAATAGGGTTGCTTTTGGATCCACAGTTTTCTGGAATATCTTTCTATGAGGACCACCCAAGATTATCTTAGCTAGGGACTCTGTCCCATACGTTGAGGAATGAATGAAAATGACAGCATCAGATATTAAAGTTAAGCACTCAACATAACCATGCATCTGTGTTGTCCATTTTTATTCCTCCTCAACTCCTATATGGGGGGACTGCTTTTCCCAATATGAGCCCTTTCTTTGTTTCTGTTCTTCTTCATATAATTATTATAAGTATTTATGTCTTCAGGAATAGTTAACAGCAACAGACTTGATCTGAGGTAATCTGGTGAGTAAGGGGCATTATGGGTAAAGGGAGGAGCTCAAGAGTCATATCCAAGTATCTAAAGAGATTGGCTGAGTTGGATCCGAGACCAATATATTGAGGAAGAATGAAAATGGACAACACAGATGCATAGCTATGGTGAGTACATAACTTTAATTTCTTCAGAGTGGTAAAAAGTAAAGATCTGATGTTGTTAATCTTCATTCATTTGTGATGGATGGGTCTCGGCTCTGTCCTCAGAACTGACTCGACCAATATAACAGGCTTGTGCCAGACAAAAACTCTCGAGCTAAGATTGCCCATAGTGTCCCTGTCCTCATCTCGTCAGATTTTGTTTGCCCACGTAGAGTTTCAAGACACGTCAGGCCAGCTCTCAAGCTGAGTTTTCGTTTTTCTCTCAATATTTGTAAATTTACCTTTATAATCTTCTATAATCCTCCTATATCTTAATCGTTTATATTTACTGATAGTTCCCTTCCTGTATGAGTGAATTTTTTCCTTCCTTTTTACCTTGTTGGCTTTTCTTTGTACCATCGTTGGTACAGACCCCTCCCTTCCCCTTACCTTTTGGCAATTTAAATACCATTGTTGGTATTCTCCTTTTTTCTTCCCTTTGCCCTTTGGGCATACTTTCTACTTACCATTGTTGGTAAATCAAAAAAAAAAACCTTCCTTTTTCTATGTGCGTGTGTGTATATACCTAGTTGTGACAGGATATTTCTTCTTGTTTAACTACAGTTTAATTACTGTTGAATTACTGTTTAATTGTTGTTAACTGGATTTTTCCAAATGGCTGACAAGAAGGGCACTACTGGTTTTAAACAGTGTGATAAATGTGGCAGAAAGATGCCAAATTCTGATGGGCATCTCTCTCGTGTCTATTGCCTAGAAGTACCACATTTAAAGGTTCAACCTCCATGCGAGTTCTGTAAGGGCTTTAGTGCTTATACCTTAGCTGAGCACAAGAACAAATTAATCTTAAAATATCTCTTAAAAGCCCCTTTCTTGGAGGCTTTATCTGAGGTGGAGGGCTCAGAAAGAGGGCAGAGAAAGAGACGAAGAAGAGGAGCCTTTCAGTATCATTGTCTCATCAGTCACAGGAATCAAAAAACACTAAGGCCCAGGTTCATATGGACCCAAAACTGAAACATGCCAAAATGACTTTGACACCTACCTCGGCGCCGGAGCCTAAAACTCCAGAACCGACAACCACTACTTTTCCCATGGTACCGACCCCTTCCATGGTACCGCAGACCCTCTCAGCACCAACAATAGTCTCTCCCTTAAAATTGGTCACTTCACCCTCATCACAGCCTTCTAGTCTTCCAACCATGATGCCGAAGGTCGAGACACTGGCCAGGACCCGATATTCCCTGTCAATTGCCCCTTTGTTGGACAACAGCTAAGTCCACTCCTTGACCAGCCTGAATCTCCATCGGGGATTTCAACCCGTTCCACCAGGAGCCTTTCAGAGCTTGATGTAGTGAGACTTGTGGATCAGCTCCTAGTGGCCAGAGGCATCCCAACTCTATATAGGACCTCCCTCCCACACAGAGATGAGGCTTTTTCTCCATAGACTCCAACCTATGTCCCTCCTTCAACCACCCCACAGGTCTTGGAGCCCTCGATGCCAACGCCTATCCCAGTGCCAGCTTCTTCGGTTCCACTGGTAGATCTTACTGTGGTTCCGGAAACTACCCTGTGAATCTCAGCTCAGTTGGAGCCGCCCTACCCTCAAGACCATGACTGGTCTGTCAGCACCATGACCCCTAGTATGGCACCGATTTTTTTCTATGTTGCCATCTACGGTTCCAGTTGCTTTGGCAGCTATGAGTCCTCTTGCAGCTCCTCCCCTGGAGGTGGGCTTGTTGGAGTGGGGTGTGACCCAGTTCAGAGGTTGTCTTTCTTGATTCCAGGCTCCCATCCCTCTTCGGGCGGGCCTGCCTTCCAAGTCATGGAGAGGGTACGCACCTTGGCTGGTTCACAGTTGGCCCCTTCGGCACCAGAATGTCACAAAAACATGTCCTCTGGTTCGAAGCTGACACAGTCTGCTACACTGGGACACTGGGCATGGGAGCAGCAAGATACCCTACTGCAGGGAAATCTCTCTTCAGAGTCTTCCTCAGACATTCCCCCTGAAGAGCCACCCCGTAAGAGAGATTGTGTAGGAGGACGCATGTTGATTCCCCTGAGGAATCTCTCACCGAAGATATGGATTACGATGAGGGGGAAGGGTCCCAGTGATCACCCCTGGAGATCCTGAAACAGAGGGGTGACTGGAACCCCACCAACCCTTCCTGTGAGGAATCTATATTCTTGAAGGCCTTCCGTGCTCAACCCTCTACTTCCTGGGAGATCCTGCCTGCAGATGAGTTGGTCAAACTCATTGTGCAGAGCATCTGGAAGGCCCCTGACACCATTGAGCCAATCCCCTAGAGACTGGACAAAATACTCTCCCCTCCAGAGGATCAGCCCCATTGGTCCAAAGGCTTAGCAGTAGATGCTATGGTGGTGGTGGCGGCCACTAGGAAAGAACTCGCAGAGGAGGGTCCTGCTAGCCATCCTCCAAACAGGGAGTCTCAGATGATGGACAGAGTAGGGAAGTGGGTGTATGCTTCAATGACCTTTGCCATATGGTCATTGAACTATTTGGCACATTTTACCCATTTCCAGAGAGACCTGATCATGGAACTCTCAAGAGTCTTAGCAGGAGCAGTGTCTGATGAGGTATGTGACAAAGTTGCTTCACAGCTTGCCACCCTGGAATCCATATCTAACTCATCCATGCAATTGATTGCACATACAACTGAAGAGATGTCCAGAGCAGTGGGTGCAGGCGTTGTCATGAGACATCACGCCTGCATGCGCTTGTGCGACTTTGCAGACACTTTTAAGTCCTCCTTCGTCAACACTCCTGTTGACACTTCCTCTCTTCAGTCCAAAAGTTAAAGACACACTAGCCAGGTGTGACAAGGATGGCAAGACCCTAACTGCTGTGGGTGTACATTCTTCCGCTCCCCAACGATCTTACTTAGGAATCAGAAGAGTGGAAAGATGTGTTTCAGGAAATCCCTAGGGAACTTTCCGTGACACACGTGGCAACGTTTCCCCCCCGGGGCAGAGGGGGGAACTCATCAGGAAGATGCCCCCCCCCCAAGGCAGAGGGGGGAACTCATCGGGAAAGTGCTCCCCCCCCCCCCAAGGCAGAGGTGGTCTGCATAACCAGGGGTCCAGAGATTCCTTTTTGGGGTAACCTTACCAGAGCTTCTGAAGAGCGGCCCGATTGCTTGCCTCTAGAAGCAGTCGGGGGATGATTCTCTCTGCACCACTTAGTCTGGCATTCCATAACAATAGATTCTTGGGTGCAGATGATAGTAACGAGAGGTTATCACATTCCCTTCAATTTTTACCTGAGGCCACAAAGGTGAATCCTCGACGTTCCACCCAATCAGAGAGAAGCAGCAGCACAAGAAATTTGAAAGCTGCTCCAAAAAAGAGTCATCTAAACAGTCCCACCAGACCAGATAGAATCTGGATTTTACTCAAGGTTCTTTTTAGTGCCAAAAAAGACAGCAGGTTCGTAAGACAGACCAAATTCCGGATGGTCACGGTTCAGTCTGTCCTCCCGTTTCTGGAAAAAGATGACTGGATGTGCTCGATAAATCTCCAGGATGCGTATTACCATATAAAAATGGACAAATGCTCCAGAAGATATCTCCGCTTCTGGCTGGGGGTCAGTCACTACCAATTTTGAGTGCTGCCCTTTGGTCTGTCCACAACCCCCCAGAGTGTTCACCAAATGTATGTAAGTAGTAATAACTCACTTGAGACTGCAAGGATTCCAGGTGTTTCCATATCTAGAAGATTGGCTCCTTACTGCCCCCACCAAGCATCTACTGCTTCTCGTCTTGCACTACACTCTACAGCTAGCACGACTCTTAGGGATCTCAGTAAATGAAGAGAAGTCAAATTTAGTACCTACTCAAAACTTAGAATTCATAGGAGCAACTTTCGACACAAGGTCTTGCCAGGTCGACCTTCCTCTTCACAGGCTTCAGAGACTAAGATCTCAACTCCGAGTGATACTCTCTCAGGACAAAATCCCAACTCATTCAGTCCTTCAACTGCTAGGATCTATGGCAGCAATGATTACTACAGTTTTCCTAGCAAGACTCCATATGAGATTACTACAATGGCTGCTAGTGACACAGTGGTCCTTATTGACACATCCCATGTCCTACTCAATCTGCATAATGAACTGCTGCAAGCAAGATCTGACTTGGTGGATGAATCGAGAAACGGATTTATGGAGTCATCCCTTCTCACCCTCTCAGCCCATGGCCGTAGTGACCACGAATGCATCCCTGATTGGGGGGGGAGGTGCATTTTCAGGGAAAGACAGTCCAAGGCACTTGGTCTCCCTTAGAGGCCAATTTGCATATCAGTGTCCTAGAACTGAGGGTGCTGCTTCTGGCATTGCAAGCATTCCAATCTTCCTTCCCGTTAGGGACAATTGCTATCCAATTGGACAACATGTCGGTTGTCTGGTATATCAACAAACAGGGGAACTAGATCCTACCCGTTGTGTCGGGAAGCCATGAGAGTTTGGCAGTGGGCGATAGCCTCCAACTGCTTTCTGGTAGCAATGCACGTTCCAGGGAATTCCAATGTGATTGCGAATAAGCTGAGCAGATGCATTCTCCTGCCTCAAGAGTAGTCTCTCAATCCCAAAGTAGCGATGGAAAATGCCTTGCTGCGATCTGTTCGCGTCTCCCACCAACCATAAATGCAGCAGCTACTTTGCCCTAATCCCCCCTCAGGGGGAGTCCCTGAGGGATGCTGTAGTGCATGATTGGCCTCCAGGACTGCTTTATGCCTTCTCTCCCTTTCCTCTGATCCCACAATTTCTAAAGAAAGAACTTTGGTTGAGAAGCGAAGTAATCCTCATTGCACCCTATTGGCCCTGACAATTATGGTTCCCTTTCCTTTGGCCTCACCTGTTTCACTGACTGTGGACTTTGAATCTATCTCCGAGATTACTGTTCCACCCTCAGGAGTTGATACACCCAAACCTATTGAGCCTCAAGCTGACTGCTTGGTACCTCCACTTCCGGTAATTGCCAGGCAAAATAACCTATCTTCTCCTGTATGTAAAATACTTCTGGCTTCCTGTTAACTGTCCACCAGAAAAATTTATTGTAGTAAATGGAACAGATTTGGTTTTTGGTCTCGAGAAATTGGACTAGATCCCTTTTCAGCTCCAGTCAGTTCAGTATTGGAGTATTTGTCAATCCTACTCCATTCAGGAGCATCAGCTTTTACGATCTGGGTTCATTTAGCAGCTATCTCAAACTTCCATAATGGTTTCCAAGATTCCTCTTTAATATCTCACTGTCTCTGTAAAACATTTTTGAAAGGAGTCATACATATAAAACCACCCTTCAAATAGCCCATTGAACCCTGGAATTTGACACTGGTGCTACAAACTTTCACTCGTCATCCCTTTGTGCCTGCTGCCACTTGCAATATAAAATTCTTGTTGTGGAAGACTTTATTCTTGGTAGCCATTTCCTTGACAAGAAGAATATCAGAAATACAGGCCTTGTGTGTAAAATGTCCTTACATAGTTTTCCACAAAGAGAGAGTATCTCTTCAGACTAACCCTTCCTTTCAACTCAAGGTTGTCTCAGATAAATATTAATCAATCCATTGACCTGCCAGTTTTCTTCCCAAACTTTTCTAACAAAGGAGAATATTGTTTGCATTTGTTGGATGTACATAGACAATTGCATTTTTGCTTAGACAGGACTAAATCATTCAGAAAATCAGACCAACTGTTCCTGTCTTTTTCAGAGCCTAAACTGGGTAAGTCAGTTTCTAAAGTCACTTTGGCAAAATGGTTGAGAAACTGCATCACCTTTGTCTATCAACAGAATCAAACGAGTTTATCAGCTGAAGTCAAGGCTCATTCCACCAGGTCAGTTGCCACTTCAGTAGCCTTTCATTCAAGAGCTTCTATGGATGACATTTGCGCAGAAGCTACTTGGGCTACCCCTCATACCTTTATCACTCATTACAAATTGGATATGGTCTCCAGGGGGACAGCATCCTTTGGCTCACCAATGGTGCTCAGGAATATCCTTCCATAGCGCCTCCCAGGACATAAAGTAGCTGGGGACTCGGTCCCATCCGTCATGAATGGATGAAGATTAACAACATCAGATAAAAAAGTTATGTTCTTACCATAATGTTCCATTTGCGTTATTGATCTTCATTCATTCATGACATCCCACCCACCTACCCCCCCTCCGAAAGATTCCTGGAGGTTCGGATTTGGTCCTGGTTACATGACAGGGCATTTGCTGAGACAAAGTCTCCGGTTTCTTATCCTTACGGACAAACTCGATCTGAGGAGATGAAGAGAGGGGCACTATAGGTAACCTTAGCTCGAGAGTTTTTGGCCGGCGCAAGCTTGTTATATCAGCCGAGTCAATTCCGAGGACAGAACTGAGACCCATCTGTCAAGAATGAATGAAGATCAACAACACAGATGGAACGTTATGGTAAAAACATAACTTCTTTTTTCCTTCCTTTCAGCTTTCTATTGATTGTATATAGTTATTTATAGCTGTCCTTTCTTTTTCTCAATGGCTGTTTTTTTCTTTTTCTTTTTTATCTGATTAAGCGTAATCAGGCCCTAATAGCCTAATGGATAAGCCATTAGTCTCTCTAAGCCAGGGATTGTGGGTTGCAGTCCCACTGGGATGGTATAACTCAGCAGTGTCCATTGCTCAACAGGTAGCAGCACACTTGCCTCTCATGCTGGAAAGTCAGAAGGCTGTGGGTTCTATCCCTCATTTATTAAAAAAAATACAGATATTGTCCTTCAGATGAGACATTAAGCCAAAGTTCCATTTGCCTGAGTGGGTTGTTGCTCATAACCTTTCCCTTTCTAGCAGTTAGAGCAAAGGATTGAGGGTATGAGCTGTTAACAAGCTGCTTCCTGTAGTCCAGGGTTTAATTCCCTCAGCCTCTATTACCTACTGTATGACTCCAAGCAAGTCACTTAACCATACAGAGCTCTGGGGCAATTGGGAAACTGGGATATGTGCCTTAATGGTCTCCTTGACTGCATGCCTATTAACAACACATGAACCTAAAATATCTGAGCACAGTCACATATTTCCTTTTGGCTATGTGGCTTGAAGAGCAGAGGAAAGTGCCTAGAAATACTAACATTACAAGGGTGCTTTCTGCATCTGCTAAGGTTCCATGCAACACCAGCACAGGTCCAGTATAAGCCCTCATAAGGAGCAATGTATGGCTGTTTAAAATTGATTGAGATAAAGACAAAGCAGATGGGCTAGAACTCAAAAGTTATTGTTTACTGTTACAGTGACCAGTCCTCAAAAGATCTACTGTTAATGGTAAGTATACATAACTACCACTGTACTGTCAAATTCCATCCTAACATGAGGAATCCCTGATGGTGATTAGATAATGTCAACCCATGGCTTCGAACAAATTCCTTACAGCAAAAATGCACTTGGGTTATAACTTTAAATGATCTGGATGGGACCATTGTATTTACCGAGTTACCAAATGGGTAAATAAGTCATATGTTGTTAATTTTGTCTGATACTTTATTATACAATAACATCATACATGTTAATAATAAATAAATAAATATATGCACACATACATAATTCTGTAAACTTAATGACATGTTTTTATTGCCCATGGAAGAAAGGAAATTTTAGTTCCAATTTTGCTATACTACATTCAAAATATTAAGCAAGCAATAAAGAAGTGTCTTTTGCCTCCCAAAGACTCAGCAACCAAAAAATGTAGCAATGAATTAAGAATAAATTGTGGAGTCTTCCACGAACCACAAAAAGTCCAGTATTAAATTCCACACGTTTTATTAAAGAAATAAAAAGGAGATGAGCGCTTTCGCGTGCTGCCTGCACGCTTCATCAGGTCTAACATAATGAATTATTTAGAGCCTTATATACAAAAGTATATTAGTTAATTAAACAAAATTAGTCAATTAAATACTTAACAATCAGTAAAGCATTCATTTAAAGTGGCAAGTGCAAATAACGCTCAACCTATTTGTTTATAGAATAAGTATAGACACTTTAAAACCATTCTAAAAAATATATTCAAAAAACATATAAGTATTAAACTGTAAACATATAAACTTTAAAACCAGTATCTTATAATTGGGCATATTTAAATAAATAAGCTCATTAAAAGACAAATGCATTTACCAATGTATTTAAAAATACGTTGCTTTCATAAATATGTAATAGCATATATTCACATTGAAAACACAAAATATAAAACAATATATAATGTCAGTGTATATATTAATATAGCATGACAGTTGTTATGAACCTGAATAAATGCATAATACATGGTATTCTGCAATAAAAAGAGCTTTTGTCATTAAAAAGAATAACTATTCTTTACGTATGTTCACAATCATAAATAAACTAATGTACAAAATGGGTGTATATATTTCATAAATATGGTCATGTACAATCCATGTGAAATATCATTTCATAAAAATTAAAATTAGAGTCAAAATTCATCAAGACATGAAAACTCAACCTGTATGCATCAGTAGTATGATCAGAAGAACAAATGAATAATAAAATGTGTAAAAGGGGGAAAGGGATTATAAAACACACTAAAGCTCTGTGCTATGGAAATGCCTAGACTATTCACAATTGACAATTAAAATAATATGCATTTAATGCTCTAATAACTTGGCTGGTTTCTAAAACAGGTTTCAAAAAAATATGCTGATTTAGGCCTGGTGGTATATGTGCCCTGGTTTTAAAAATCCATTGTAATTCCAGTCTCGCTAGATAATTCATGTTATCACCTTGTCTAATGCTGGGTGTCACAACCTGCAACACTCTGAAACTAAAAGTATTTAGTAAATTTATTCTTAATTCACAGTCAAAATATTGTTAACAAATTGAAGATTTCTCTGGTGTGGCTAATCTAATGAAATACTAGATCCTGCTGTATTTGTAGGTTTTGTTTTGCCTTTATTATATACTCAGAAATACATCACAGATTTTTAGATTCTTTTAAAACATCTATTTAACTGACATTAATTTTCTTCTAGCACTGTCTTCAGTTGCCATGACCATAACTTTTTACAATGATGTGAAATATCTGGGGACATACATGCTACCTTGAGGATGAAGCAGTAACTCAGGCTGTCACTTGATGCTGGTCTTTAAAGATGATGAGTCAAGTACTTTCATTTGTTAGCACTTCAGAGGACAATTTCCAGGAAATCCTTTTAAAATATGACAAACAATAAGTGTAATCAACATCAGCACCGGACTGCTCATTTGTCTGTACCATTTACACTTAGTGTTTTGAATCGCAGTGGCTTGAAAGTGTCACACAAAATCTTTTTGTACTGAAAGCAAAACAAAGCATACATCAAACATAAAAATGTAAAAAAAATGGGTAAATGTTTATCAGTTTTAAGAGTACGCTGACACATCCATTGTGAAAATGAAAAAAAATCACTCTATAAGTTTATGGCTATGAATTTGTTAGATCTTTAGGGTCCCATCTTCAGTTGGTTACAAGCCTTATTACTCTCATTTGAGTTATATAGGAGTCACCTTGCAAGCTTAGACCTAGTGCAAAGGTTTCCTTTCCAGTAGAAGCTTTAAAGTTAAAATCTTATCCATCACATTACCAGGTGCTACGGTTCAGTCAGTTGTCACAAGGCTCCATTTTAGCACAACTTCTCTTATCTATTTTTTAAAAGCAACCTTTTAATATCATATGCAGATGACATGGCCATTTATATATATATATATATATATATATATATATATATATATATATATATATATATTTCCAGCTCCATCATTTTGACATACCAAAGCAGCTACGAGATGACCTGCTGTCTTGTAGTGCCTGACTCTTTTCCAACAGGCTCTTTCTCATTCCAAACAAAATCAAGTTGATTTTCTGGCACTCGCCAAAAACTGGAAAACCTCCTTAAGCTGTATACATAAAAGACCAAAACAACTTTCCCATTGAAACCATCTTCACCTTCAAATACTTAGGGATTTGGCTATACCAAACTTTAAATTTTTTATCCCACTTTGAGAACGCTAGAACAAAAATCAGAAACCTTCAACCCTGGACATGTGAGATTTCCAAGTGGCTCTTATTTCCTGCAAGAGCTGTCATAGTCAAAGGAGTACAATTTCAGAAATGGAATACTGTCTACCACTAATACCCACTACCTCTAAAAGAACTCCTGTGCTACAGCACTGTCAAATAAAATCTGCCGTTTCATAGCCAGCAACTCAAGCCACGAACATCACTGTCTTGCAATCAAAGAAGCAAGCTAGATATCTATAAAACAAAGACCCAGTCTCCTCCTAGGATCTCTAATCTTTAAAGTACTTCACCTACACACCCCCACTCCACTATCCTAGATACTCTCTCCTAAAACACCCTCTTACAGCCTCAGAAGTCAGTCCATGGCTGTGTTAACTCTACAGACTCCAAGAACAAAACAACTCTGCAAAAACCACACCATCTGCCTGTTAGCATCCAAACTCAGGTATGAGCTCCCAATCACTTTAAAAGACATTTCCTCACTTTACTCACATCACTGTCTTGCAATCAAAGAAGCAAACTAGATATCTATAAAACAAAGACCCAGTCTCCTCTTAGGATCTCTAATCTTTAAAGTACTTCACCTACACACCCCCACTCCACTATTCTAGATACTCTCTCCTAAAACACCCTCCTACAGCCTCAGAAGCCAGTCCATGGCTGTGTTAACTCTACAGACTCCAAGAACAAAACAACTCTGCACAAACCACACCATCTGCCTGTTAGCATCCAAACTCAGGTATGAGCTCCCAATCACTTTAAAAGATATTTCCTCGTCTAAAAAAATTCAGACCACAAATGTAGACATTCATATGGAAACAGAGACAGTGCACATGCCCTAATTCAAACCATATATTATAAAATCTTCTTACTCATGTTATTAGTCCTAGCAAATCTCTCCTTATTCCATTTTTTTCTCTTTCTGTTTAATCTCTATATATGTTTAAAAAAATCTACCGTGTTCTTGTTGTTTTTCCTACTGTATCCACACTAACACATAAATATATATATATATATATATATATATATATATAGAGAGAGAGAGAGAGAGAGAGATAGATATAAATAATATATATATATATATATATATATATATATATATATATATATATATATATTTATATGTGTGTGTGTGTGTGTATAGGGCCTGAAATTGGTCCTTGTTGAGACACTCAAATTACCTGCAAATCTCTCATCCTAATTTATTTATCTCATCACAGCTTAGGTACCCCTTATGTTAGGGAACTTCTTCCTTGTACTGGCCTGCTTGCTGTCTTCATTAATCAAACCACTGACTGGTAGAGGCTCCTAGGGGCAGCCTAAATGCATTAGGGGCATATTCCTTTGTGATCATCAGGGGCTGTTTTTTCTGGGATATCCTAAAAGAGTGGCTTAGGATAATCTTGACAGTTTTCAACATTTGTTTAAAACTTACCTTTAAGAGCAGGTGGATGAGGTTTAGCCTTATTGATAGTCTTCATTCCCCTATCCTGCAGAAGATTCCTTTGAGGCCTGCTTCAATAGCCTCATCCTTGAGATCTGGTTGATCCACTTGGATGCTCACCTAGTTAGATGTTGACTGAATGATGAGGAAGTTTTTGAGGACTCAGATTCAACTGGCAGTCCTCACAGCTCCATCCTCAAGGAAAGGACCAGGATCAGCCACTTCCACCCTGTCTGTACTGCTTCTCATGCCATCTCTATTTTTGGAGCCAGTGCATATCAGATCCAACCTTCCCGCAGTACCAGCTTCAGAGCCGATGCCCTGGAAACTATGGCTTCAACATCTACCCTCACACACTTGACATCGATGAACTCTGAACAAGTAGAATCCTGAGGTCAGAACATCAGAGTTGGAGCACTGACAGTAGAGTCGACCCTGAGGTTTTCGGAACAGTCCCTACTGCTCGGGGCTTTGGCCCTGTCCATCTCGGTCCCGAGATCCTCCTTGGAGTTGAGTGGGGTACCAATTCTGCTCATTTAGGTGGCTCTTCCTCACTTCTATTGGCTGTGCCAGCTTTCAAGACCGTGGAGAAACCCTTGGCAGGACCAAGATGACCGGTATGCGCTCAGAGTTCAGATCCATCTAGACTCCCTCTGAAGACTGCTCGTACTTCCTTTCATTCTGGTAGACAGGGACAGATGGGCCCTATAAGCTTCGAGACTCGGCATTCAAGTTTCATGTCTGACCCCTATGTGTCTCCCTCTGAAATGACAAGGTACATTCCCAGGAAGAGGACTTCCAAGAGCAAGCATATTGACTCCTCTCCTGAGTCTGTCACCAAATACACTGACTTAGATGAGGGAGAAGGCTCCCCAAGATCCCCCCAAAGACTTTTCTTTTGGAGATATCCTCAAATTAATGAAACAGGGGTGGCCATTGAAACCCCATCTCTGATGAATGGTGTTTCTCAAAGCTTTTGTGTCCAGTCCTTCAACATCCTGGGTGGTCCCTTCCTCCTATCACCTTAGTTGACCTTATTGCCCAAAAATCCTGGAAGGAACTTGATGTGGCAGAGTCCATTCTGAAGAAAGCAGGCAACATTCAAGTTGCTCCCCAAAGAAAGAAATAAAACATTGGGCTAAGGGTCACCCTATAGATGTCATGGTGATAGCAGCAGCCACAAAAAAGGAACTGTAATAGGAAAGTTGAGATTTCCAAGTTGCTCTACTTTCCTGCAAGAGCTGCCATAGTCAAAGGAGTACAATTTCAAAAATGGAATACTGTCTACCACTAATACCCACTACCTCTAAAAGAACTCCTGTGCTACAGCACTATCAAATAAAATCTGCCATTTCATAGCCAGCAACTCAATCCACGAACATCACTGTCTTGCAATCAAAGAAGCAAACTAGATATCTATAAAACAAAGACCCAGTCTCCTCCTAGGATCCCTAATCTTTAAAGTACTTCACCTAGACACCCCCACTCCACTATCCTAGAAACTCTCTCCTAAAACACCCTCCTACAGCGTTAGAAGCCATTCTATGTCTGTGTTAACTCTACAGACTCCAAGAACAAAACAACTCTGCATAAACCACACCATCTGCCTGTTAGCATCCAAATTCAGGCATGAGCTCCCAATCACTCTAAAAGATATTTCCTCATATTAAAAAATTCAGACCACAAATGTAGGCATTCCTATGGAAACAGACACAGTGCACATGCCCTAATTCAACCCATGATTTATAAAATCTTCTTACTCATGTTATTAGTCCTAGCAAATCTCTCCTTATTCCAGTTTTTTACTTTTTTTGTTTAATCTCTGTATTTGTTTAGAAAAAAATCTACCGTGTTCTTGTTGTTTTACCTACTGTATCCACACTCACACATAAATATATATATATATATATATATATATATATATATATATATATATAGCCTGAAATTGGTTCTTGTTGAGCCGCTCTTAACATTGCCTGCAAATCTCTCATCCTAATTTATTTATCTCATCACAGCTTAGGTATCCCTTATGTTAGGGAACTTCTTCCTTGTACTGGCCTGCTCGCTGTCTTCATTAATCAAACCACTCACTGGTAGAGGTTCCTAGGGTCAGCCTAAATGCATTAGGGGCACATTCCTTTGTGATCATCTGGGGCTGTTTTTTTCTGGGATATCCTAAAAGAGTGGCTTAGGATAATCTTGACAGTTTTTAACATTTATTTAAAACTTACCTTTAAGAACAAGTGGATGAAGTTTAGCCTTATCGATATACTTTCTTCACTTATTTATTTGCTGGTTTATTGTTCACCTCTGTAATAATACTTGGATATAAGCCTTGAATAAATTTTAACTTGAACTTAACATTACGATAAGAGCAGCTGTATGATTCATATAAGCAAGATGGACTCTAGTAAAAAGTACACAGTCAAAGCAGCCTTGTATCAGATAAGAGTTATAAAAATGCTGCAGATATTAAGAGCAGAAACAGTAAAGAATATATGAGATGTTATGTGATCCTATCTCGCCTACATTCTGACTGATGGGTTCGGAGCCGATCCCTCGGCTCCGACTCGGCACGCTTATGCTATAGACCGAGGCCTCTAATTGGCTGAGCTATCTTTATCCCAGGATGCACCACCACTAATCCCCCAGATCTCGTTTGCCGCTTACAGAGCTTGGACGTGGTCTCAACATTGGCTGGGCTAAGTACTATATATTAGGCTTTTTTCCTGTCAGTATTTGCTTCATTTAAACCCAAAAGCTGTTTTAACGGCTATTCTTTGTGTACGAGTGTTTTTCTGAAATTTGGTCAAAATTTTCGTGTTTTTTCCTGTCAGAGAAGGTTCCGTTTAAGTTAGAGGGGCCTTCCCCTGTGGTTACTACTACTTTAAGTGGTTGTGTGTGGGTCAAGTACCCGTTTAAGTTAGAGGGTCTTGACCCTCCTTTTTTCCCTTTCTCTTTCTGACAATCTTGTGTGTAAAAAAAAAAAAAAAAAAAAAAAAAATTTAGTTTAAATATTTACACTAAGTTAGTGGCATACATATTTTTGTTCCTGTGTGTCAAACCCTTTAGTGTTTACTGTGGTTATCTGTTTTTTGTAGCCTGATTATGTCTAAAGAGCATAAACCCTCCAGGTTTAAAAAGTGCACGAGGTGTGGCTTCAAAATGTCCATAACGGACGACCACTCCTCGTGCGTCTATTGTCTTGGTGCTAAACATCTGCAAGAATCGTGCAGTGTATGCCATGCGTTTTCCTCCAGAGTCCTCCAGGAGAGGAAAAACAAATTAATCCTCAAAGGATTAATCAAGCCTTCCTTCAAGGAGGCTTTATCTTCCTCTCCGTCTCCTTCTAAAAAGCGGAAAGCGTCGGCTCCGACCAGTCAGTCGGAACCGACTGCTAAGAAAACTAAGCAGACTTCTCCATCGGCTCCACGGACTTCGGAGCCGAGGTCGGAACGGTCTGCCTCGATGCCTCCAGCCTCGACCCCTCTGGTTTCGGAGCCGAGGTCTGGAGCATCGAGAGGCGGGTCACCCTCATCGGCTCCACTGATATTGGAGCCGATAAGGGTCATTGGCTCAGACTCTTCCCCCTCGGAGCCGAAGTCCTTATCTGCACCGAGGGAAATTTCCTTGAAGGTTTCCTCGGAGCCGATAATTGTTGAGTCATTTCGGAGCCGGTCCCCGAACCCTTCGGAGCCGATGGAGAAATCGGTTCGGGCCCGATCGGTATCCTCGAGATCATCCAAGATGTCTGATTCGGACATCGACAGGGTGCTCCTTCGACTCTTCCAGTCTCCGGTGTTCCAAAAGCTAGTTTTGGCTCCAGCCCATTTGGCTTCGGAGCCGATGGTCCACTCCCCTACTGTACTTCCTCCTCCAACAGCTTCGGCACCGTTGGAGCAGGTGCTGGTGGAACCAGTGGAGGTGTTAGGGTCAGGCCCGACCCTTGCTCCGACTCCGGCTCTTGGGTTGGAGTTCAGTGCACGGACTTCTTCCTTCGGCCCTGGGGGGGGAGGCTTCGGGATTGATGCTTTCGGTCCCAAGTCTCCCTCTTGGTGCGTCGGCGGGAGTACCGTCCACTGTCGTGGCCACGGAGGGGGGACCCTCCCAGGATTCTGGTGGTCCCGCCTTCAGGGCTATGAGGAGTGCTTTAGCCAAATCTTCCTTGGCTACCTCCACAGTTTCCCCAGCTCCTTCCCTACATTTGGAGACTGGGTCGTTGGCAGTTCCCCTGTCCGTAGACAGCGGAGCCCCTGGGCCTCAGGTTACCCCCGCTGGGGTTTCTCCCCCTCCTGGAGGTCCTTCTGAAGCCTCTTCGGAAGAACCTCCCAGGAAGACAACGTGCAAGAGGAAGCACGTTGACTCCCCTGATGAGTCTTTGACATCTGACACTGATCTCGATGATGCAGAGGGGTCCCCCAAGTCGTCCTCGGATGATGTCTCCATTGCAGACATCCTGGAAGCCCTAAAACAATGAGGCGGCTGGCAGTCCAAACCTCCCTCTGCTGATGAGTCGGTGTTCCTGAAGGCCTTCGGGGCTCAGCCCTCCGCCTCCTGGGTGTCTCCGCCCTTCGATGAGCTCTTGGATTTGATCTGTCGAAGGGCGTGGGAACACCCAGACTCTGTGGAACTGGTGCCCGCTCGTCCGAACAAATTTCTCTCAGCGCCCCCGGATAGAGAGTTCCTTACGAAAGGTGTGGCTGTGGATGCTATGGTGGTGGCAAGATGTAGCAGAGGCTTCTACGTCCGTCCATCCTCCTAATAAGGAGTCTAGGAGCATGGATCGGTACGGTAAGCGCACCCTTAGTTCAGCGGGCTTTACTCTGAGGTCTTTGAACTACCTGACGCACTTTACGAGATTTCAGAGGGATCTGATTAAGGAGCTATCCGATACCCTCTTAGGTAACCTGCCTGAGGAGCTGGCCCAGACGGTTGGATCTCAGCTGGCTACAATGTCGTCCATTTCGAACTCGTCCATCAGGCTCATTTCGTATGCAGCCGAAGGGGCGAGTAGAGCGGCGGGTACAGGCATTGCTCTACGGAGACAAGCCTGGCTCCGCCTGTGTCATTTCGCGGAGGCCTTTAAGTCTTCATTTGCTGACGCCCCCTTTGATGGGTCCTCCCTGTTTGGACCCAAGGTAAAAGACACACTTACCCGCTGTGAACAGGAGGGTAAGACTCTGACTGCCGTAGGGGCACGATTTTCCACTCCCTTTCGGCCTTATCCCAAGGCTAAAAGAGGAGGGAAAATGTGGTTCCGTAGATCTCAGAAGTCTTACCCCTCTCAGCAGGAAGGTTCCCCCTCCAGAGGCAGAGGATGGGGAAATTCATCCGGAAGACGCCGTCCCAGAGGCGGCAGAGGCCCTCGCAACACTGGAGACCGCGAGTCCTTTCGTGGCTCTTCAGCCTTTCATAGTCCCTGAGGGATTGCCCAGCTGTGCTGCTCCGGAGCCAGTCGGGGGTCATTTTTCGAAGCACCTGAAGGCCTGGGAAGGGATCACTCAGGACCGATGGGTGCTTCGGATTATCGCCGGAGGTTACTCCATCCCATTCTCTCGTCCCCCCCCTCAGTCCAAAAAAATCCCGGACCCACCACCCAGTCAACGGGATACCACAGCCTCAGAAATTTCAAAGCTGCTGCAAAAAGGAGTCATCCAACCGGTCCCCGCAGACCAGATCGGATTAGGGACTTACTCAAGATTCTTTTTGGTGCCAAAAAAGACCGGGGACTTGAGGCCCATTTTGGACCTAAGCAACCTAAACCATTCAGTCAAGAAGTCCAAGTTCCGAATGGTCACTCTACAAACCATTCTCCCATTGTTGGAGAAGGGTGTTTGGATGTGCTCCATAGATCTCAAGGACGCGTATTATCATATCAGAATACATCAAACGTCCAGGAGACATTTGCGCTTCAGCCTAGGAGGCAGTCATTTTCAGTTCCGTGCGCCCTTTGGTCTCACCACAGCCCCCAGGGTGTTCACCAAATGCTTGGCAGTAGTGACTGCTCACCTGAGAAGTCTAGGATTCCAGGTGTTTCCATACCTAGACGACTGGCTCCTAACTGCCACCTCCAAGCATCTACTTCTACGGAGCCTGCAAGCCACTATATCACTGGGCAATTCCCTTGGAATCACCTTCAGTTGGCCAAAGTCTGTGTTGCGGCCATCTCAAAGAATAAGATTCATAGGGGTAGAGATAGATTCAAACCAGATGCGGGTCTATCTACCTGCAGACAGAATTCAAACCATTCAAAATCAAGTTCGAGCCTTACTCCCCAGGTCCAAAGCCCCAGCCAGAATGGTCCTACAGCTATTGGGATCCATGACTGCCACAGTTCTGCTAGTTCCCTTGGCAAGGTTACACATGAGAATCCTCCAGTGGCTTCTTTCAACTCAGTGGTCCTTTCAGGAACTCCCTCTCAATCATCTCATATGGATCACAGAATCTTGCAAATGGGACCTTCGCTGGTGGCTAGTGTCCTCCAATTTGGATCAGGGACGACCCTTTGTTCTTCCTCCTCCGGCGGCCACTTTGATCACGGACACCTCCCAGATGGGGTGGGGGGGCATTCCCTGGGCAGGTCAGTCCAAGGCAAATGGCACCCGGAAGAAACCCCTCTTCACATCAACATCTTAGAAATGAGGGCAGTACTCCTGTCCCTTCTAGCCCTTCACGATTATCTCCCTCAGGGCGTAATTGCTGTTCACTCAGACAACATGTCAGTTGTCTGGTATCTGAACAAACAGGGAGGGACCAGATCCTGTCCTCTTTGCAGAGAAGCCATGAGAGTTTGGGAATGGGCAGTCTCGACCAAACGCTTCCTAGTGGCTACTCACATACCGGGCAAGTCCAATGTCATAGCCGACAGGTTGAGCAGAACCATCCTCTCTCCTCACAAATGGTCTCTGAATATGACAGTTACAAGGCAGATTTTCAGCGAATGGGGAGTTCCGTGTTGCGACCTCTTCGCGACTCCTCTGAATGCGAAGTGCAAAGAATTTTTCTCCCTAACCCCGGCTCCGGGGAAGAGCCCCATGGACTCATTAGTCCATCCTTGGCCCACCGGCCTGCTTTATGCCTTCCCTCCAGTTCCTCTCCTCCCCAGGGTGATTCAAAAGGCATCTCTCTTAGGGAGCAAGATGATCTTAATTGCTGCTTACTGGCCTCGTCAAGTGTGGTTTCCCTATCTTCCGAAACATGCTCTGGAAGGTCCATGGTTCCTGGACCAGGTCCCAGACCTACTGATTCATCAGTCGGGACTATTACACCAGTCCCTACACACCTTAAAATTGACGGCCTGGCTCCTCCTCTTCCGACGATAGTCAGGAGTCATACACTGGATCCAGATGTTGTGCACATATTATCTTCAGCCCACAAGTCTGCTACAAAGAAACTGTATTCTAGCAAATGGAAAAGGTTTGCTATTTGGGCTCAACTCCGGGCCTGGACCCCATTTCTACTCCGTGGCAGAAGTACTCAAATTCCTGACCTCTCTTTTCAATCAAGGCTCTTCAGTTTCTACCATCAAAGTACAATTGGCAGCAATTTCTAATTTTCATGAATCCATAGACCCACCCTTAATGAGCAACAGATTGTGTAAGACCTTCTTGAAAGGTGCTGCTCTATTAAGACCTCCGATTTCTCATCCTGCACCTCCATGGGATCTCGACATAGTGTTGCGTGCCTTGACTTCTTTTCCCTTTGAACCGGCAGCTACCTCTGATCTAAAGTTTCTATCATGGAAGACAGCCTTTCTAGTGGCGATTACTTCAGCCAGAAGGGTTTCAGAACTTCAAGCTTTGTCAGTGAAACCCCCGTACTTGGTTTTTCATACAGACAGGGTATCCCTCAGACCAAATCCTTCTTTTGTTCCTAAAGTTTGTTCTACTTTATGCTTGCAACAATCGTTAGAGCTTCCAGTTTTTTTCCCAAAATACTCCAATAAAGCGGAGTTTATTTTCCACACACTAGATGTCCACAGACAGTTACGTTTTTTATTTAGATAGGACCAAACAATCAAGGAAAACAGATCAGTTGTTTGTATCCTTTGCAGAAAACAAATTGGGCAACGCTGTCACAAAGGTCACTATTGCCAAATGGATCAGGGACTGTATTACTCAAGCTTATATTTATTCTAACAAAGAGCTTACCACCTCTGTCAAGGCTCATTCTACAAGGGCTATGGCTACTTTGGTAGCATTTCATTCTAAGCTTGCTATTGGTGACATTTGTGCTGCGGCTACATGGTCTTCCCCGCACACCTTCATTTCTCACTACAAATTAGATGTGGCATCTAGAGGACGAGCTTCATTTGGTTCCACAGTGCTCAGGAGTGTTTTCCAATGAGCCACCCGGGATTTAGGTGCTAGGGACGCTGTCCCATCAGTCAGAATGTAGGCGAGATAGGATCACATAACATCTTTTAGTTATGTACTCACCATAACTTCAGATGTTTGGGATCCATCTCGCCTACATTCCTAATAACCCACCCTCCTTCCCCCTTCCTTGGGGATCAGAGGATATCAGAAGGTTCGAATCCTGTTGTTTCATCTTGAAACATCTAACAATGTTATATAAACAAGCTGTGCATGTGTGCATGAATGCTGACAAACAAGATCTGGGGGATTAGTGGTGGTGCATCCTGGGATAAAGATAGCTCAGCCAATTAGAGGCCTCGCTCTATAGCATAAGCGTGCCGAGTCGGAGCCGAGGGATTGGCTCCGAACCCATCAGTCAGAATGTAGGCGAGATGGATCCCAAACATCTGAAGTTATGGTGAGTACATAACTAAAAGTTATTGCTGTTGCAGTAATGAATATAGTGTGATACAAAAGCAGACAATTCAGGTAGTTTACATAATCATAAAAAGAGGGAAAAGAATTAAAAACATATAACTACAGACACTATACAAAAGGAGAATGCAATCACATGACACTAGGATGATATAATTTATAAAATGACAGAAATTACAGTTTGTATATTTTTATGTCATTGGATTTGGAGTGATGTAAAAAGCAATTAGAGGCAGCTCTATGTTTAGAAAGGTAATAAGTGTCTCACATTTTTTGTAAATCTTTACAAGTCTCTTTTAAAGAGATGATGGCAAATTCTTCCATGATTATTTTTTATTTTACAGTTTGACAGGCAGGTAAATGAGCTGATCTACTGACCTTTTTCATTTACGATTCAGGTACAAAAGTACATTGAAAATGAGTAGGAAATTACAGTAGAAAATCATTACAGAGGTACAGTAGAAAATCAGTACAAAATTAGAATTAAAATCAGTATGCAATGTAGACTAAATTAAATAAGTATGCACAATACAAGAAACTGACTTAATATATCAAATTGTGACATAGCGAAAAGTTGATATTAACCAAAAATGTAAACTAAAACATATTTATACATGAAAATGTTGCATCAGTGCTATAAAGTGAATCAGTTGTTGTAATTCATACTTACACTGAAACTGTTTTCCAAAGTGTTCAATGTGCAAATATATACAAGAGGAATGGTTAGAGCACCTGCCATAATAATCTACCCACATTAGCCAGTGACTCAGAAGCAAGTAGACTTAGTTTTATTGCCTACGGTCTTTTTTAAATATTACTATTGTTTCACTTTTTTTTATGTCTGTAAGTAGTTGATTACTTACAGCGGGTCCTAATCTTGAGAAAGTTTTTTCTGTAGTGGCAAATTTAAATTTAGGCCTGACCAGTCCAGGAGAATTTTCTTGGATGCTTCTAAGAGAATAGAAAAAGTGTTCTTTGATTTTGTGTAATCTTTTAAGGGGAGGACAATAGCCTAGTGTTAGAATTTTAAATATATGAATACTTAGATAAGTGGCTGTGTTAGTAATAGGGCCTAGATAAGAAAAAGCTTAGTCACTAGTCTGTATCCAGACCTTTGTAATACAATTCCATTATTTGTGTGAGACCTGTACGAGTAATTAACTTGTCTGGGTATAAGTTTTTGAGACAGTGAAAGATATTCTACCGGGGGGATAGCTGCTGCCATTGCTTGTTTCACATTTTTTGGAGGGGGTCCTTATTATTAGAATGGACATCAGCTGTGAATACCTCTCCTTCTACCTCCTGATCTGATGTTGTCTTTTTTTGTCTGATTCATTGTGTGGGTTGTTGGATGTGGTCGAATCTGACCTCATCGCCTTATACCAAAGCTTTATATCCAAGAGCTCTGACTACTTCCCTACCCACAATTCCCCTCTCCTGCCTGAATTACCTCAGATCTCTTTTGCCTCCTATCTAATCAGACGTGTGGACCAAGAGCTCCATTACATTTTACGATAAGTGAAGCTGGTTTACACCCTTTTTCAAATATTTATTATAGTGATTAAGTTTTAGTAGTGCTAGTAAAATCTTATATTAGTGTGGTTTCCAGTTTTTTGCTGTGTGTGTTCTTAAGACTAGTGTTAGGTACTTAGGATTTCTCAGATTTTTTTAAAATACTTAAGACGGTAAGATAGTTAGATACTTTAAATATCTTCTTGTTTGAATTTGCATAGTACATTTTTCAATTCTAATGTCAGAAAAGTCTGCAGGCTTCAAGAAGTGCTCCTCCTGTGGGCACAAAATCCTGCTTCAAGATTCACATTCACAGTGTGTTTCCTGTATGGGGCCTTCCCACTTTCAGGATTCTTGCTGTGTTTTTGATGCATTTCGACCACAGCCCTCCAAGGGAGAAAGGAGAAACTCATTTTGAAAGGGCTTCTTCCCTCTCAGACAGGATCCAAAATGCCTTTGAACCCAAAGGCACCTTGTACTTCTTCCTCTGACAGAAGGAGAGACAAGGAAAGGGAAAGGTCAGAGGAGAAAAAGAGAAAGAACAGAACAGAGAATGGTCTAAAGAGAAGTCTAAAGAAAAGAGACCTGAAGACCACTCAGACAAGTTTAAGAAAAGGTCCCTGGATCCCACAGCTATCTCGGGTGCAGCACCTAAGGGTTCGAGACAGTTAGATCCTACTATCTCTAGTATCCGGACTTCCCCCCAAAAACTTCATTTTCTCCAGGGCCCGTCAGCCGTAGTCTTCATTCACCTATCCTGCAGAAGATTCATTTGAGGCCTGCTTCAATAGCCTCATGCTTGAGATCTGGTTGATCCATTTGGATTCTCACCTAGTTAGATATTGACTGAATGATGAGGAAGTTTTTGAGGACACAGATTCAGCTGGCAGTCCTCACAGCTCCATCCTCAAGGAAAGGACCAGGATCAGCCACTTCCACCCTGACTGTACTGCTTCTCATGCCATCTCCATTTTTGGAGCCAGTGCATAACGGATCCAACCTTCCCGCAGTACCAGCTTCAGAGCCGATGCCCTGGAAACTATGGCTTCAACATCTACCCTCACACACTTGACACAGATGAACTCAAAACAAGTAGAATCCTGAGGCCAGAACATCAGAGTCGGAGCACTGACAGTGGAGTTGTCCCCGAGGTTTTTAGAACAGTCTATACTGCTTGGGGCTTTGGCCCTGTCCAGCTCAGTTCCGAGGTCCTCCTTGGAGTTGAGGGGGCTACCAATTCTGCCCATTTAGGTGGCTCTTCCTCACTTCTATTGTCTGTGTCAGCTTTCAAGACCGTGGAGAGAGCCTAGGCAGGACGAAGATGACTGGTATCTGCTCAGAGTTCAGATCCATCTAGACTCCCTCTAAAGACTGCTCCTACTTCCTTTCATTCTGGTAGACATGCACAGATGGGCCCTATAAGCTTAGAGACTTGGCATTCAAGTTCCATGTCTGATCCCTATGTGTCTCCCTCAGAAATCCCAAGGTACAGTCCCAAGAAGAGGACTTGCAAGAGGAAGCATATTGACTCCTCTCCTGAGTCTGTCACCAAATACACTGACTTAGATGTGGGAGAAGGCTCCCCAAAATCCCCCCAAAGACTTCTTTTTTGGAGATATCCTCAAATGAATGAAATGGGGGTGGCCATTAAAACCCCATCTTGTGATGAATTGGTGTTTCTCGAAGCTTTTAGGTCCAGTCCTTCAGCATCCTGGGTGGTCCTTCCTCCTGACACTTAGTTGACCTTATTGCCCAAAAATCCTGGAAGGAACATGATGTGACAGAGCCCATTCTGAAGAAAGCAGACAACCTTCAAGTTGCTCCCCAAAGAAAGAAAGTAAACATTGGGCTAAGGATCCCCCTACTGATGTCATGGTGATAGCAGCAGCCACAAAAAAGGAACTGTAATAGGAAAGTTCCTCTGTTCATCCCCATGACAGGGAGTTGAGTGCATTGGACAGACCTGGGAAACAGACTTACACTTCAGCCACATTTTCTCTTGTGCACTGAACTATATGGTACACCTGACACATTTCCAGATAGTTTTGATCAAGGAGCTTTCAAATTCCTTAGCTATTAACTTACCATCGGATATCAAGAAATCTTTGGATAACCAGTTCTCTACCCCGCAGTCATCCCCAAATGTTGCCATGAGACTGCTATCCAACGCAACAAATGGCACAGCCCAAGCAGCCAGCACAGGTATTACCATGCAACATCATTCATGGATACAGCTCTGTGACTTCACCGAAAGCTTTAAGATGTCCTTCAGAAGTGCCCTGCATGATGGTTCTATTTTATTTGGCCCAAATGTCAAAAAAACAGGAGTGAGCAGGATGGTAAGACCTTGATTGCAGTTGGAATCCGTTTTTGAACTCCTCTGAAATATTTCTCCAGGAATCAAAGAGGAGGAAGAAAAATGTGGTTCAAAAAATCTCAAGATTTTCACCAGGGTACTACTAGGGATAGATACGCCTCCCAGAGGCAGAGGTGGGGTCAACCACATGGGATGTCACCCTCGGGAGAGAGGCAGTCTGCAAAACCAAGAATATGATGTTAATTTTCATTCAGCCTCATGAATGGGTTCTGGATTAGAGGTCAGATCTGACTCAGCCATTATGACAGCTCATGGAAATATTCAAGCTCTCCCCTACCCACAATGCATTGACATCCTGTCACCTTAGATCTCGTTTGCTGTTTTTGCAACCAGACATAGTTAATGACAGCTCTCGAGCTTTGTAGATTTTTTTAGGTGATCCTTTTTTGGTCCCCAACATATTACCTTCTATTTCTTCTTTGGATTTTCTTTATTGTCCTTGACTTTATATCTGAGAAAGGGTTTAAAAAGTGTACCCATTGTGGGCACAAGATGCCTGTTTCAGACAGACATTGTGTTTATTTATATTGTCAAGGTCCAGAGCACTTGGACCTAGACTGTAAGATATGTGAGATATGTGGGGCTTTTAACCCCAGGGCTATTAATCAGAGAAAAAAAAAAAACAAGTTCATTTTAAAAGGCCTGCTGCCCTCCTCCTTTTCTATGGCCTTACCGAGAGATCAGCCCTTGGCTTTTTCTCACAAGCATGGGAAAAGGCGCAAGTTGCCCAAGGTTCCAGCCTCCCCAGAGCTGGCAAAAAAGTTGTCAAAATCAGATCTAACCTCTCTAGCTGTAGCAAAGGCCTCGGATCTGAAGAAAGCCTCTTCATCTTTGGCGCCAAAGAAAAAGTTTTGGAGTTGAATTCTTCGGATCTGAGACGCTTGCCTTGATTCACTTATTCACCTTCTGTAGATCTGGCTCCATCTCGGCTCCCTTCTCCTTTTTTGGAGAGGCATTCCAGGCCTGCTTCTGTTGTGTCCTCTTGTTTGACCCAGAGCCTCACTGAACCAGATATAGCAGGAATGTTAAGGGAGCTGGTCACCGAGCAGATCCAGAAGGGTATCTTGTTCCAACCCCATTGAATCTGGGACATCCTTCTACTTCCACTCCTCCTCTGACTGACCCCATGCTTTCAGAGTTCTCAGGTCCGAGCATCCTGGGCCCTTCTGGGTCCGATCTGAGAAAAGCAGTTTAGTCGGATCCAACTATAACCTTTAGCTTCTCCACACCGATGTGTTCGGATCTGGAGGGCTCCCAGAGCCGAAGCCTCCACGTCGGGTCCGGGGAAGTGGTATCATCTCCAATATTTTTGGAACCTTCCCTCCCACCCTCTTGGAACCTCGGCACTGGACAGCCGAGCTCCGGCTTCCTCCTCGGGCGGTCATACTTTGGGAGTGGGAGGTCAACGGAACAGAGACCCTTGTCATCTGCTCTGTTGGTTTCCTCATGCCAGAGGAGATCACCCTTCAAGGTCATTCAGAAATTATTCTCTGACTCTTTGGAGCAGACTGGTCCTCCCCCCTCGAACCCATCCCTGGCTACCCATCCGGTTCTGTCGTGTGATCCCTATCATTCTGCACAGGGCCAGCCCGCCCAGGGCCTCCAGTCTACCCAGTCCTGGATCCTTCACTCTTCCGATACTTCTCCAGATCATCCCACCAAAGAAGTCCCTTGGAAGAGAAGGTGTAGAAGGAAGCACCTTGACTCACCGAAGTAGTCTGTTACCACAGATACTAATTTTGACGAAGGGGAATGGTCACCAGCACATCACCCGAAGGCATCTCCTTTGGAGACATCCTTGAACTCCTAAAGCAGAAGGGTGGTTGGTCTGCCCGCACTCCTGCCACTGTCACTTTGACACTGATCCATCTTCTTACTGGGTTCCCTTGCCTCCCAATAAATTAGTGGATCTGATTTATCAGAAGGCATGGAAGGAGCTGGATTCGGTTGAGCCAATACCAAAAGATCTGATAGAATTATGGAACCCCCAGTAGAAAGGCAGTAAGTGTGTACCAGCTGATGCCATGGTTGTGGCGGTGGCCATGAAAAAGAAACTCGTGGAGAAGAGTTCAACTGTCTACCCTCCTAACAGGGAGTCTAAGTCGATGGACAGACTGGAGAAGTGAGTTTATGCTTCAGCGACTTATTGCTATCTGATTGCTGAGCTGTTTAACCCATTTTACGAGACTGCAAAGAGACTTAATCAAGGAACTTTCCAACTTGTTGGCAAAGGTTGTGACCGAGGAGGTTCAAACTTCTGTTGCTCCTCAGTTGAATACTTTACAATCTATGGTTAATTTGTCCATGTGGTTGTTATCCAATGCTACAGAGGATGTCGCACAGTTGGTGGCTTCAGGCTTAGCCATAAGGAGACAAGCCTGGATGCATCTATATGATTTTGTGGAACCTTTTAAGTCTTCGTTTGTCACTCTTTGGCCTACAGTGAAGGAAATGCTTTCTAGGTGTGAGAAGGATGGGAAAATACTTTCTGCTGTTAGAGTACATTTTTGACCCCCCCCCCCCCCCAACAGTCCTTTTCTAGGAATCAGAGAGGAAGTCATAAATGTGATTCAAGAAGTAAAAATGGTCCATTGCCTGAAACAAGTGGAACCGGTTCTTCCAGAAGCAGAGAGGGGAAACGGGAATAATAGAAGACACCCAAGAGGCACCCCTTCCTTTTGTTTTTTCTGCCTCGGGGTGAATGTGAGGACACAAGAGATTTCTCCAGATCATGAGGGCTAATCTCTGTAAACCTGGGATTGTATGTCTTATCATTCTAGCCTAGTCATAACCAGATGTTAAGTTGTCAATCTCGCCTTCATTCTTGCTGGATGGGTTCGGAGCCGATCCTCGGCTCCGACTCGGCACTTGCTTTAGCTCGAGAACTCCTTTTACCAGCTCGAGGCAACCCTATATCCCATGATGCAAGGCGGAACTACCTCAGATCTCGTTTGCCGCTTAGCGAAAGAGGTCTCCTTTGCCAGCTGAGGTAAGTTTTTTCTTGTTAAAGAAGAAAAAGTTTAGTTAGGGGTTTATTTTTTCCCTTTAGTGTTAGGTTAGCCTGTACTTAGTACAGCCCACCCTATTCCCTTCCTTTTAAACTTTTAAAATAGTTTTTTCAGTTTAAAGTTTTAGTCAGGCCTAGTTCCCCAAGTTATTCCCTTCCTGTGTGTCTGTGTAGGGATTAAGTTGTGTGTTTGTGGGGACTGTTTGTGTATATCCTTTTAGGATGTCTAGGGAAGGCAAGGTCTCAGGCTTCAAGAAGTGTGACCAGTGCTGTCAGAAAATGTCCCTGACAGATGGTCACACTTCTTGTGTGTATTGCCTGGGGCCTTTGCACCTGCAGGACTCCTGTGCGTTGTGTCATGCCTTTAGCCAGAGAGTCCTGCAGGAAAGGAGGAACAAATTAATCCTCCGAGGTTTATTAAAACCTGAAGGTTCTCCTCCTAAGCCAGGGGCAGGAAAACCTCTTAAGCCACCGAAGGCTCAGGCTACAGTGTCCAAGCCTCCTCCGGTGGCTCCGGCTCCGTCGGGCCGATATCGGCTCGGCTGGAGCCGATATCGGCTCGGCTGGAGCCGATACTTCTTCTGCTAGAGTAGTGGGTTCGGTGCGGCGGCTCCGATACCCTGACTACTGTTGCCTTGTCGGCTCCGGCTGGAGCCGACACTTTATCCAGCATCGGGCGAGATCCTCGGCTCCATCTGGGTTCAAGGGACTTCGGCTCCGATGGCTCCGACCGTAAGAGATCGGTCCCCTTCGATACTAAGTATTCACTCGGCTCCGGGGTCTCCTCTTTTGTTGGGCGGAGCCATCGGAGCCGATCTTGAGATCTTCCAGGCTGTCTGACCACGATTTGGAGAGGGTGGTAAGCAGGCTGTTGAAATCTCAGGCACTGGCCCAAATGCTCCATAGCCCGTCTCAACAGACTTGGCTATAGCCCGATTCTTGAGATTCCTCCTCCGACTCCACACCAGAGTTCGGGCGGAGCTTCTTGGGACAGCGACTGTTTCGATGCCGGAGCCGATACATCCTTCGGCTCCGTCATCCTCGGCTCCGATCTCCTCCTTGAGACCTTCCTTGGAGGGATCCGGTCGTCGGGTTTCCACTGTCGGCTCCGAAGGGCTAGTGGCATCGGACCCTTGTCCGACCCCGCTCTCCCTCTCGGGGCTTCGGCTTTGGTAAGCTCGGCGCCGACATCGGCCTCGGAGCCTTCTCTCTCCTTGGAGCCGACCATTCCTGTTTCTTGGGCGGGTGTGTTCAGGTCTCCCGGGGAGAGGAGCCTTTGAGGTGATGAGGAGTGTCCTGGCCTCTGAGCCTGGTCAACAGTCTATCCCTCTAGCTCCTCCCTCATCAGTGCCTGTAGATGCCTCTTGCCAGCCTCTTGCTCTCAGGCCCAGGGATCCATCGCCCCAGGTTTCCCCACTGGGAATTTCCTCCTCTTCCGAGGTTTCTCCTGACCCTGCAGGGGAACCCCGTCGGAAGAGGACGTGTAAGAGGAAACAGACAGACTCCCCTGAGTCTACTACATCTGATACCGACTTAGATGAGTCGGAGGGTTCCCCACGGTCCCCCTCTGAGGATGTCTCATTTTCAGACATCCTTGAGCTCCTCAAACAGAGGGGTAATTGGCCCTCCATTGACCCCTCCGAGGATGAGTCGGTATACCTGGAGGCTTTTGGATCCCGACCCTCCACCTCCTGGGTGTCTCCGCCTTTCGACCCACTCATGCAGATAGTGGCTCGGAAGGCGTGGGCGGCTCCAGATTCTGTGGAACCTGTCCCCAGGAGACCATCCAAGTTCATCACGGCCCCTTCGGACAAACAGTTCCTGTCCAAAGGTGTCTCTGTGGATGCTATGGTGGTGGCGGCCACTAAGAAGGAACTGGCGGATCCTTCAGTACCTGTCCATCCTCCTAATAAGGATTCTAGGACCATGGACAGGTATGGAAAGCGGATGTTTTCTTCAGCGACCTTTGCTATGCGTTCGCTGAATTACCTTTGTCACTTCACCAGGCTTCAACGAGATATTCTCAAGGAACTGGGAGAAGTAGTCCAGGATCCTTGCTGCTGGGGCTCAGGAAAGATTGCCTCTCAGCTTGCTATCCTGAATTCTATATCTAACTCCTCCATGCGGCTCATATCTTATGCAGCCGATGGAGCGAGCAGGGCCGCAGGCACAGGTGTTGCTCTTAGGCGCCAAGCCTGGATGCGGCTGTGTAATTTTTGCGGACCCCTTTAAGGCGTCCTTCACCAACACCCCTTTGATGGTTCGGCTTTGTTCGGACCTCAGGTGAAGGATACTTTGACCAGATGTGAACAGGACGGTAAAACTCTTTCTGCCGTTGGAGTCAGTTTTCCACTCCTTCTAGACCATATCCCAAGGGTCAGAAGGGGAGATGTGGTTCCGTAAAGCCCAAGGAGCTACACGGACACACGTGGTCAGTTTACCCCCAGAGGCAGAGGGGTAACAATAATACGCCGCCCTAGAGGCAGGGGGTCCTCAGAACCAGGGCAACAGGGAGTCTCTTCCTGAGAAGCCCTTTCAGCATCCCTGAGGTGTTGCCCGACTGTCCACCCTTGGAGGCAGTCGGGGGAAGAATTTCGCTGTACCCAGTAGCCTGGCAATCCCTTTCACAAGAGAAGTGGGTACAGTCGATCATATCCGAGGGTTACAAAATCCCTTGAAGGTTTCCCGTACCTCTACAATCCCTTCCAGACATCTCACCCGGTCAAAGGGATTTGGCAAGACAGGAAGTTTCAAAACTCCTGGAAAAAAGAGCCATCCAAACAGTGCCGGCAGACCAAATAGGATCTGGCTTCTACTCAAGATTCTTTTTGGTCCCCAAAAGGACGGGAGATTGGAGACCGATACTAGACCTAAGCAGACTAAACAAGTCTGTCAGAAAGGCAAGATTCCGGATGGTCACGCTGCAATCCATTCTGCCCTTTCTGGGCAAGGACAACTGGATGTGCTCTATAGACCTTCAAGATGCGTACTATCACATAAAGATTCACAGACGCTCCAGAAGGTTTCTCCGCTTTCGGCTGGGAGCCAGTCATTACCAATTCAGAGCACTGCCCTTTGGCCTCACTTCAGCCCCCAGAGTGTTCACCAAATGCATGGCAGTGGTCACAGCTCACCTGAGACGTCGAGGATTCCAGGTGTTTCCTTATTTGGATGACTGGCTCCTCTCCGCCACCTCAAGCATCAGCTTCTTCGGTCCAGAGACTACACCCTACAGCTTTGCAAGAGTCTAGGAATTTGGTAAATTTCAAAAATCCTCTCTGCTGCCTTGCCAATCTATCACCTTTATAGGCAGAGTTAGATACCGTCAAAATGTTAACCAGGCTAACAGATCAAAGGATTCTGGACATCCAGAAATTTGTTCAGCTTCTGTTACAAAGCAACAAGGTCAAAGCCAGGTTTGTCTTGAAAGTTCTAGGCCTAATGGCTGCAGCCATTGTTCTTCTTCCACTGGCTCGCTTCCACATCGGTCTCCTGCAGTGGATGTTGTTCACGCAGTGGTCGTACCACGATCTGCCCATGAGACACGAGATCTTAGTGACACAGTCTTGCAGGGCTCATCTACGATGGTGGATATCTTTCCCTCTTCTTCATCAGGGCCGACCCTTTGTTCCCCCTCCTCCAGTTGCCACAGTCACCACGGATGCCTCTCTGATCGGGTGGGGGGGGGCATTATCAGGGCAGGATGGTCCACGGGACGTGGCAACCCATAGAATACCACCTGCACATAAATGTCCTGGAGATGAGAGCAGTGCTTTTAACGTTGCAAGCCCTCGGCGACTTTCTTCCCACGGGACTATTGCAGTACAGACGGACAACATGTCCGTGGTCTGGTACATCAACAAACAGGGCGGAACCAGGTCCTATCCCTTATGTCGAGAAGCTCTCAGACTTTGGCAATGGGCGATCTCTTCTCAGCGGTTTCTGATAGCAACGCACATCCCCGACAGGTCCAACCTATTGGCGGACAGGCTAAGCAGATCTATTCTGATGCCTCACGAGTGGTCTCTCAATCAATCTGTAGTGGATCAGATTTTTCTGAAGTGGGGCACCCCTTGTTGCGATCTTTTCGCTACCCCTCAAAACAGCAAGTGCCCAGATTACTTCACACTATTTCCTCTTCCAGGCCAACCCTTGAGAGACTCTCTAACCCAGGATTGGCCTCAGGGACTTCTTTATGCTTTTCCTCCCTTTCCATTGATTCCACAAGTCATTCAGAAAGGCACCATTAGAGAGCCAAATTGATCCTCATTGCTCCATATAGGCCGCGACAAATTTGGTTTCCGTCTCTACATCATCACCTTCTGGTGCAGCCCTGGCATCTGGACCCAGTTCGGATCTTTTGATCCACCAGTCGGGTCAGCAGCACCGGGCCATTCATTCTCTCAACCTCACTGCTTGGTTGCTCCACTTCCTTCCTAGCCAGGCTACCAATGATTTCTGACTCAGTCAGAGACATTTTAGTGTCTTCTTTAAAGTCGTCCACTAGAACTGTTTATGCTAGCAAGTGGCGGCGTTTTCTATTGGGCAAACGCCAGAAATATTGATCCTTTTACGCTCCTATACATTCTGTTTTGGATTTCCTGGCGGAGGTTTTCATTCGGGATCTTCATCATCTACAGTCAAAGTACAACTGGCTGCTATTTCCAAATTTCATGTTGGCTTGCATGACAATAACATCATGTCTCATAGGTTATGCAAAGCCTTTTTAAGAGGAGTTTTTCTCCTAAAACCGCCTGTGAAACATCCTCCTCCGCAATGGGATCTAAACTTAATGTTGGCATCCCTAATTCTACCTCCTTTCGAACCGTCTGCTACGTGTTCTTTAAAGTTGTTGACGTGGAAAACTATATTTTTGCTGGCTGTTACTTCTGCAAGAAGAGTTTCTGAGATTCAGGCCCTCTGTATTCGTTCACCTTATCTGGTGTTTCATAAGGATAGGGTTTCGCTCAGAACTAACCCTTCCTTTCTTCCCAAGGTTGTATCTCAAACCAATATTAACCAATCTATTGATCTACCAGTTTTCTTTCCTAACTATTCTGACAGAGCTGAACAGAAGCTGCACTTTTTGGATGTTCATCGTCAGCTCAGGTACTACTTGCATAGGACTAAACAAATAAGAAAATCAGACCAATTGTTTGTCTCCTATGCAGAAAACAGGTTAGGTCTTCCAGTTTCTAAAGTGACCATATCTAGATGGTTGACTTCCACCATTTCCTATGTGTACTCTCTAAGGGGCAAACAACTATCTTCTAAGCCAAAAGCACATTCGACCAGGAGTCTATCCACTTCTGTAGCCTTTCAGGATAGACTTCCCATTGATACTATTTGTGCAGCAGCTACTTGGGCCACGCCTCATACCTTTGTGTCTCATTACAAGTTGGATTTGGCCTCCAGAGATAGGGCCAGTTTTGGTTCCACAGTTCTCAAGAGTCTGTTCCATTGAGCCACCCGGGATACAGGTGCTAGGGACGCGGTCCCATCCAGCAAGAATGAAGGCGAGATTGACAACTTAACATTTAGAAGTTATGTACCTACCATAACGTTCCATGTTAGTTGTCTTCTCTCGCCTTCTTTCTTGCGTCCCTCCCTCCTTCCCCCTGGCCTGGACAGATCTTGGAGAGTTCCTATTAGATTGCTTCCTCTGGAGCGTTATGAGGACTTCTTTTAGGAACCATGGTTCCTAATTATATTAGGATAAGTCTTTAGCAGGGTTAGTTAGCTGCCAAACGAGATCTGAGGTAGTTCCGCCTTGCATCATGGGATATAGGGTTGCCTCGAGCTGGTAAAAGGAGTTCTCGAGCTAAAGCAAGTGCCGAGTCGGAGCCGAGGATCGGCTCCGAACCCATCCAGCAAGAAAGAAGGCGAGAGAAGACAACTAACATGGAACGTTATGGTAGGTACATAACTTCTAATTTCCTTTTGTTAAGACAGTTTAGTTTCTACTTTGCAGATAAATTCTATTATAGGTTCATAGGTTCATACTAGGCTATCTGCCCTAGGGCATTTATAAGCCTAGCCAGAGTGTGTTTGGCTTTCGCCACCCATTTTAAATTAATTTTGCTATGCCCTTTTTCGAGGTTAGTATACTGTGCCTCTGTCTAACAGTAACACAGAAGTGATACCCGGGGTAAACCTACGATCTCCCATCCACTCATCAAGATTCCTCTTGAGAGTCAATGAGGGACTCTGCCTAACCTGGACTGGGATTTTATTCCAGAGTGAAGGGAGCCTCTTGTTTATGAATCTGTCCCTCCAGCATGTCCTATTTATTTCAGTGCTGAGGTTCAAGTCTCTCGAGCGCGTAGCTCGATGGGATTTGGATTTTCTGAGGTGCAGCATGTCCATTAATTCCGGGTTGGACATGGCTTTATACGTCAGGCACAGATCGCCTCTGAGCAGGCGGTTGTATATAGTACAAAGGTCCTTTTTTGGCATGTGTTTCTTCTGTCTCTAAAACTATGGGTATAATCTGAGGTGACAGGGCGGCAGTGAATTGTGGGTAGGGGAGAGCTTGAGAGCTCAAATGTTTCCACGAGCTGTAGTAATGGACGAGTTGCATCTGACCTCAGATCTGGAACCCATTTGTGAGGCTGAATGAAACTAGACAACACAGATGGAATGTTATGGTGAGTACATAACTTTTTTTTTCCATGGCCCTTTCACAGAGAAACCTTATCAGCATCTCTGAATGTTTGCTTGACTGCTACACTCTGGAGGCAGTTGAGGGACATATCTCTTTATACCTTTTAGCCTGGCAAGATATAATTACTGATTCTTGGGTGCTAAGGATCCTTACCAGAAGTTAAACAGTACCCTTTTCAGAGCCCCCAAAGATAATTCAAAAGATTACCGATACTCCACCAAATCAGTTGGAATCTGCAGCAACAGAACTTCTAAAGTTGCTGGATAAAAGAGTCATGCAACCAGCCCCCCAAACCAACCAGGATCCAAAGTTTGTTCAATGTTCTTTTTAGCTCCAAAAAAGAAAGGGGACTTCAAAGCAATATTGGATCTCAGCAATCTGAATCAATATGTAAAACAGACAAAATTCTGGATGGTCATGGTACAGTCCATTCTACCTCTACTGAAGAAGGACATTTGGATGTGCTCTGTCAATCTGCAGGACTACTACTGTCATTATAAAGATCCAGCTGCATGGCATTCCAGGAGACTCCTCCATTTCCAGCTGGAAGCCAGTCACTGTTAGTTCAGAGTGCTGTCATTCGGTCTCATCATAGCCCCCTGGGTGTTTACCAAGATAATGGCAGCTGTAACGGCCTATCTCAGGCTGCAGTGGAAGCAGGTATTCTCTTAACTAGATGACTGGCTTCTAACTACTGCCTCCAGGTTCTACTTCTGGGACATAAGTCATTCCTGTTATATCTGACAAGTCACTTGGGCATTTCAATAACTGTCAACAAAAGCAGTCTATCCCTACTCAATTCATAGAATTTATAGTTTGCCACAATGACACTATGTATCAGAATAGCAAGCATTCCGTTAACATAAGACAAAGCAATAAGATCTGCAGCTCTCCAGGTGATAAAACATCACAGACTGCAAGCTCGACTCATCTTGCACCTCCAAGGTCTAATGACTTCCTGTATAGTGACAGTTCCTTTAGCCAGATATCACATGAGAGTTCTACGGTAGACACCAGCTGTACAGTGGTCACTAAAACTGCATCTTCTCCACTACAGAATATGCCTAACTCAGGTTTGCAGAGACCAGATTCAGAGGTGGATTTCATCTAATTCAGTAACTCAGAGCAGACTCTTCCTTCCTCCAACACCCAAAACCATAGTGACCATGGACACCTTCCTTCTCGGGTTGGTAGAGAGGTAATTTTGAAGGGATGACTGTCCACGGAGTATGGTCTTTGATAGAGGCCCAACTTTACATCAATGTCTTGGAATTAAAAAGGTCCTCCTTATGTTGCAGGCATTTTCGGGACCTTCTACCCAAGGATGTGATTGCTATGCACTTGGACAATATGTTAGTGGTTTAGTACATCAACAAACAAGGTGGAACCTTCTCGTACTGTCTGTGCCAAGATACCATTAGAATTTGGCAGTGGGCAATGTCTTCAAACTGCTTTCTGGAAGCAAAGCACATACCTGGGATGTCTAACATCCTAGTGTAAACTGAGCAGAAATATATTATAGCCTTACAAGTGGTCTCTCAACAAAACAGTAGCAATGGAGATTTTCAGCCACTGGGGCCAACCTTGCTGAGATTTTTTTGCTTCGTTCCTAAACAACAAGTGCAGAAATTACATTGCCCTCATCCCTCCATAAGGACAGTCACCGCGAGATGATGTAGTCCGTCCTTGCCCTCCAGGTCTCCTTTATGCCTTCCCATCAATTCCCCTTATCACCAAGTTCAATCAGAAGAGTATGGAGTACAGGACTAGGGTAATCCTCATTGCTGCCTTCTGGCCTCAGCAGGTATGGTTCCCCTTTCTTTGGCCTCATGTAGTTCACCCACCATGGGTTCTGGATCCATCTCTTGATCTCTTCATTCACCCATCCTGGCTTCCTGTACTGGAGCTCAAGACCCTAAAGCTGACCACATGATTTCTCCAGTTCTAACAATTGCCAGAGATGCCAGGGTTTCTTCCCGGGTAGTCCATATCATATCTTCCTCTTAAAGAAGCTCAACCAAAAAAACTTACAAGAGCAAATGGAAGTGTTTTTCCATCTGAGCCTCTTCTAAGAGACTGGACCCATTTCCAGCTCCTCTACCAGAAATTTTGGAATTTCTTTCAAACTATTCATGATTGGGTCAAGTTATTCCACAATCAAAGTACAATTAGCAGCCATTTCAAACTTTCACAGAAGGCTGAACAATCCTCCTATTGCTTCCCTCAAAGTGACCAAAGCCTTCCTTAGAGGAACATTTTTAGAGACCCCCAGTTCATGATCCAATCCTTCCCTAGGACTTTACCATCTTACTCCGTTTTATAACCCCCAAAAAAACTGTCAAACCAGCAGCATTGATAGATATAAACTTTCTTTCATGGAAAACTATTTTTCTGGTTGCCATTACATCTGCAAAACATGTGTCAGAGCTACAGGTCGCTCTTGCAAATCTCCCTTCCTTATCTTTCTTAAAGACAAAGTGTCATTGAAAGCAAACCTTTCATTTCTTCCTAAAGCAGCTTCAGAATGTTACTTGAACCAACAAACTGACTAACCAGTTTTCTTTCTTTCCAAATTTTCCCAATAAAGGACAACATATCTTACATACCTTAGATGTATATAGACAACTCAGGATTTATCTCCATTGTACTAAGATTTTCAGAAAATCAGACCAACTGTTTATATCCATCTCCAAGATGGGTCAATCAGAATCTAAGATAACCCTTTCAAAATGGTTAACAGACTGCATTTTATTTATCTGTGATTCAGGGGGTATATTTTTACAGTCAAAGCTTAAGGTCCATTCTGCCAGAGCAATGGTAATTTCAACGGCATTTGCAAAAAGAGTGCCTATCAGTAACATATACAGTGCAGCAACTTGGTCTTCAGCTCATACCTTTGTATCACACTACAAGTTAGATGTGCAGTCCACAATTCGCACATCTTTCAGCTCTGCCATACTCAGGAATATTCTTCCTTGAGACTACCCAGATCCCTGTTAGGTACCTTGGAAATCTGTTCCACATTTGAATCAGACAAAAAAAGACAGCATCGGATACGAAAGTTATGTACTTACCATAGATCCATGTTGCATTTTTTTCATGTGGTTCAGCTCCCTTCCCTCCTTCCCACTTCCATATTGTTATTGTTTCCTTCTAGAGATCGAACAATTCTCCTTTGGACCCTGTCTGACCCTTTTGTAACTCTTCCAGTATATAGTGTCAGTGCGATAATCTCTGAACCATTGGATTACCTCCTGTGCCAAGATAATAAATAAGATGCAGAAGATACAAGACTGGTCATCGTATCACTTGATCTTTGACAGAGTCCCCTGCTGTGGCTATTTAATTACTCTACCATCATCCCCATATAGTAGACAGCAGTTGTCAGGCAGATTGTAAGTCTTGCATACTTATCATTTCACATCCTTGTTTACTTTCTTTTTCCTTATATTTGTTCTATGGATCAGTTTTGGGAGCCATTTGATCTAGGCATACACTCCTTGTCATCTACAAGGGTGGCATGGTGCGCAAGAGCTAGAGTTCTTTCACAAATTGTTATGAGTGCTCTTTGGAAAAAGATACCAGCGGTTACCCACTGCAGAGGATCCTCTCAAAGACCAAGTGCTATGGTGAGTGCTTATATATTGGTGCCAGTATACAACATATAAAAAAATGCTGCATTGTCACAGTCCTACAAAAGGTACATAGGAGAATTGCAGCAGTTTCTATAGAAAAGTAATTTGCAAAATTTTAAACAAATGTATTAATTTATTAACTGACAGTTTAGATGTAAAGCGTTCAAATACATTTTATGACCCAAAATGCATACATGTATTTTTATAGATAAATCATCTAATCCAGAAGAAGAAATCCAGAAGGGTTGAACCAACTACAGAGGTGTCAGTGATAGAGCTTCTTGACTCTGAAACTGCATATGGTGATAAGTGCCAAAGGACCACTCAAAGCAAGACATTTATGCATGAGTCTAGTTTATGAAGTTCAGCTAGTACTGCATGAACAATGTAATTTTGTTAATGTTTATCATATTGATCACTGCTGCAGTAGCCGTAGCTATATGGGTTATATCCTGCCAAGGATATAACAGCCGGCTACCTTCCAGACCTTCAAGGCACCTTCCATGTGCCCAAACTGTCTGGTAGCTTGAGTGGTGCTGACTAAAAGACAAGTTTGGGTACCAAGCCCTTCAGAGGTTTACTACTGCTGTTGGGGTCCCCTCAGTGAGCAAGGGATAGACACTCTTGTTGGTCCTGGGAGAGGGAACAGTGAAGGCTTCCCTGCTTTGTCAGAATGTTGTGTCCATCCCTGGGGAAGCTGCTGCTGCTGCCCCTGATAACACTGTTGGCCTAATTTTTCTTGTCAAAAAGAAGCAGAAAACTAAGCATATATATACATATATATATATATATATATATATATATATATATATATATATATATATATATATATATACACCCCTCCTCAAATTTCCTTAGACAGGAGTAGTTTACTGGGTTTAGTTTAATTCAGAATATTGATCTTTCTTGTAAAGTAGTTTCTGTTAAAAGAAAGAGAAATAACTTCCTTTCCAGAAGAGATTCAAAATTCTGAATCTGGACGGAAGGATGAAGGGACAGATGCAGGGTTTTCTCCTCATATTTCTGATTCAGATGTGAGGAGAACTCAGTTTCTGATTCTCCGTGTGGGGGTTTCTCTTTGTCTGAGACTATTTCTAGAATGTGCCAGTGTTTTCAGTGGGAGAAATTTGAGGTTTCTTAGTCACTCAGAAACTACTATGAGCTGTTTGTTACAGAAGGAATTTCTAGAACCTGCACCCATTTTTTCAGTTTTGTCTGCCTTGGAGCACGTGCCTTCAATTTTTCTGGGTGGTGCTGACTAAAAGACAAGTTTGGGTGCCAGTCAATCAGCTGCTTCTAAAAATGTAGACAGGATATATAACCTTCTTCAGTCTTTTAATTTTTTTCATACTCTCATTCCAAACCTAATCCAACAGCTAAAACTTTAAGTTAATTTGTCTGTTGCTTAACACTTAGTTAATTCCGATCTCCTATTTCTGATAAGGATGGGAAGATTACTGATAAATATGAAGGAAAAGTGTATGCTTCTGCAACTTAAATTTCAGAATTTTGAGGTGTCAGGCACATATGTTAAGGTTTGTCCTGACTAATTGTGAAAGTATAAGAAATGTTTTGTTTGCAGTTTCCTCTTGTGAGGAGAATTTTGCTTTAAATAATTTAATTTCTTCTGTTGCAAACAACAAATATATCCCCACAATATCCAGGTGCCTCTGTATCAGTAAAAGAGTCCAATCACGAAAAACAGGCAAAGGCAAGGCTCCAGATTTTCCAACTTTTTAATAAAAGAACAAACAGACACAAGCATTTTCGCAATAATGCTTCTTCAGATGTGTGGGTGGAATCTAAATAACACCATTCGTATACCATTTAATTCTGTCACGATTAATCATTCAGCTCTTAAAGGTAAGACTAATTTAAAATGTATTATAGCAGCACAGCATGCATCATCCTTTTTTATCTACGTAATGGCCTTTTTTTGAGTACAGGTCTTAAGGGTACATGGTCATTAAGGCCATGTCCTTTATCAGCTGACAGTCTCACTATCCATTCTGCCTCCAATTCTTCAGACCTGTGTCTGGATGTCTAAACACTAACATGTCTTTAGCCATATACATACACATCTGACATTTCCCACAAGGTTTAGTCCCTATGTCATTTGTGGATATTACAGAGTCCCTTGGGTTACACAGTCTGCTCTTCAAGTTTTTCTTATTTTTAAATGAAAATTTTGGTTTTGAATTTATATATTTCCTCATCTGCGTGTCAGTAGTCAATATACTCCAGTGCTTATTAATAATTTCGATGTATTGTGTTATATTCCTAGAATAACTAAGGCATATATTAAGTTTATCAGATGCCTGTCCATTTCTTTCAACTGTACTAACATTCACATATGCATCTGAAAAATAGGGCTTAATATATGACACAGGGGAATTATTTGACATCAGATATGGTGTAACATGATAGTTTGCATGTAGTGTACCTTGCTGTGTGCCAAGTATGCAATAAATTTTATGTTGGCAAAACGGACAGACAGCTAAAGGATAGGGTAAGAGAACCACATTAGGAAAAAGAGTACATTCAGTGCACTAGCAAAACATGTCAATCAAACTACAGAACATCATTCATTTAAATTTGTAGTTCTGGGGAAATGCGTAAAGAACCCAAGGGGAGGTGATATCAGAAATAGGACTGAAGAATTGGAGGCAGAATGGATAGTGAGACAGAGCCGATGACGGACATGGTCTTAATGACCATGTACCCTTAAGACCTGTACCCAAAAAGAGACCATTACGTAGATAAAAAAGGATGATGCATGCTGTGCTGCTAAAATACATTTTAAATTACCTTTAAGAGCTGAATGATTAATCATGTGACAGAATTAAATGGTATAAGAATGGTGCTATTTAGATTCCATCCATACACCTGAAGAAGCATTATTGTGAAAGCGCTTGTGTCTGTTTGTTTTTATTAAAATGTTGGAAAATCTGGAGCCTTGCTTTTGCCTGTTTTTCATAATTTCTTCTATTGTTCAGGTCACTACTCATTGTATAAATTGCGTATGACTCTGCTGATACCTCTTCAGGGCCCTAGCCACTTGCACTGTTTTGAAGAGGTTTGCATGACTGCATTCTCAGAACCTCCTGGATGTTAAAAATGAGACTTTAAATTCTCCTTTGGAGAGAGATTTAGTTTTTTGCTCTTCTGCTTCAGAATGGTTAAAAAGTGTGATGAAAGGAATAAGCTGAGACAGGGAATCTCTCAGGATTTTTCAGCCCTCCTTTTCTAAATTTTCCAAGGGATTCTCTAACTCCTCATCCAATTTTGGTAAGAAAATAAACAAACAGTCTCAACAAAATGCAGGTAAATAGAATTTAAGAAGAAATGTCAAGGGGTTCCAAGATGATTTTTGGAAACTCCCCAAACCAAGGCTAGCTTAATAAATCAGAATGACTATGTAAGACACTTTGTCTACCCCCTCGGCTCCCCCTTTTGTCTTAAAGAAAGTCTGAATCTCCACTTCTCTGTTTAGAAACAGATTTCAGACTTATGTTGGTGGAGACAACATATGTTCTTAAATCCAAGTCTGCACTTCTCCCTTCTTGTTCGAAAGCAGTCGGTCACCACAGATGCCTTAGACTTTGCTCAGGAAGCAGGTTTAGGAGGGATAAAAGTGCAATGTGTGTGGGATATCAAGGAAAGATTCAAACACATAAGTGTAAAAGCGATGTTTGTCCTGATCAAGGCACTCAACTCTCTGAATCATCTTTAGTTCCCAGGGCCTCTTCAAGTTGTTACAGACAATACCACAGTCATGTGGTATATAAACAAGCAAAGGGGGATCAGATTGTATCTCCTTTGCAGGCTAGCATTATTAGTTTTGAATATAAATTCACAGCACAGTCTCACTCTACAGGCATCCTACATTCTGTCAGAGCATAATTATATGGCGGACAAGCTGAGCAAGACAAGGGCAGACCATCATGAATGGAAACTAGATCAGTGAGTATTGTAAGATTTGATTAATCTGTGGGTAGTTCCTCAAATAGAACTCTGCGTTCTCTCTGAACAATCAGCTGGCAAGATTCTTTCTACACTAGTACTCTATGCAAGTTGGCCTGGAAGACAGATGTCTTTTGTTTTCCTTGGACAGGAATGTTCCCGTTTGTTTTTCCGCTCTTTCTGTTACTATCCAGGGTACTTCTGAAGATTCAGCAGGAGTCCCCCAAGATCATTGTGGTGACTCCCTTCTGACCTAGGCAGTCGTGGTTCTCCTTTCTTTTGGAAATGGCCAGGGGCAGTTACTGCAAGCATCCTCACAGACTGGATCTACGCACACAAGAACAAAGGTGTTTGATACATCCTAACACCAATCAACTTCAGCTGACTGCCTGGATGATAGGGTTTTAACTCCTTTAAGCCACATCTTCACTGAAACCATTTAGCAGGTACTAATTACATGTTAGCAAATAAAAAAGGTTTTCTTGTTGGTGCCAAGAACATAATTAGCACCCATTCAGGCCTAGTTCTCTAGTTTTACAATATCTGTGGGAGTTACTATACTATGGTCTTTTGTACTCATCTATCAAGTTAAATTTATTAGCCATTTCAGCATGTCTGCCCATGGATCTTCTTTTTTCAATGGAGTCTCATGTCAGAATGTTTTGAAGATAGTTTTACTTAAGAGGCCTCCAAGGAAACTGCTGGCCCCTTTGGGATCTTAATTTTATGTTAGAGAAGCTAATACTTGCTCCATTTCAACCAGCTAACCTGAATGAATGCAGTTCTTAACATGGAAGACAGTTTTACTGATTGCTCTGACCTCTGCAAGAAGAGTATCTGAGTTGCAAGGTCTTATGGTGAGTCAACCCTACCTTATTTTCCACAGAGACACTTTTTTGAGAACTAATCCCTCTTTTATGCCTAAAGTGGTATCAAGGTTTACTTTAAGTCAAACTATCTATCTCCCTGTTTTCTTTCCTGAACTCAAAAATGAGGGAGAAAGGATACTCCACACCTTGGATATTTGCAGACAAGTCAAGTACTATCTTGACAGAACTAAATCTTTCAGATCTTTAGATCAATTGTCCAAGCTTTATTGTTCTTGTGAAGGTGAGAAGAAGGTGCAGCTTGTGTGAAAACACACTGTTTCCAAAGGCTGTTACCTTTTGTTATAATAGTCACAACAAAACTATTCCAGACAGGGTCAAGTCCTCCTCTGCCAGGGCCTTGACTTCATCTATGGATTTTTGGAAAGGGTTGGATTCTAAAAGTATTTTAGAAGCAGCAACTTGGTCTTCTGCATATACTTTTAAAATAGAAGAAAGGACTTTAAGCTTGATTCTTTCTGTAGGTCTAGATCAGGCTTTCATAATGACCATTCTCCAAGGACTCCTGTACTCTTCTCCTTTTACCTCTCAAATGTAGTAAGCTAGTGTAATCTACCCATATAGCTAGTGCTACTGCAGCAGTGATCAATATAATGAACATAGTACAGTTATGTAAGTAATTTACCATAACAGTAAATGTTGAAGTGATCACTGCTGCCTTAGCCACTCCCACCCTCCTTCCCCATTGTTTTTAGGTATGCTGTTTATGCCAGAGTGTGGTTATTTATTCTTTGATTTTCATAGCATTGTCCTTTCAGGGCTCAGCCTCCTACTGTCTGTTGACAGGAAAGCACTGAATGGCTTGGCACCCAAACTTATCTTTCAGATAGCTGTACTCATTCTGCCTGACAGTTTGTGCATGTAGAAAGTGCCCTGAAGCTTTGGAAGCTGTCTGTCCATTATAGCCTTGGCAGGATATAACCCACATAGTTAAGGCTACTACAGCAGTGATCATTTAAACATCTACTGTTATATATATTAAGTTTACTTAGATAACTGTAATTTGTTTATCTGGCAGCAAGTAAAAGTTCTCTTTTTTTCTTCCTTTTAAATACTATTTTTATGAGCAGAGTGTATTCTGTCTTTATTTTTTTCTGTTTTCATCATATGATCAGTCTCAGAAAACAATACAAAATATAACAAATTGTTGAGATGATACAGTATGTAAATGAAGGTACAATCTAATTTTAGCTTTTAAATTATGCCACTATATATTTTCCTGTATCTTCCATTGTACCACAACTATCTCATTAAAAACCTACAGTAGACCAACAAATGTAGCTGTTTTCTAACATGATGAAAAGAAAAGTATATGTCAGATTTATAACAGTGGCAATACATACATTTATCAGTGTTGAATGTTGTTGTAATAGGAATAGAGAAGTAATGGTAATGGTATTTCTTATGTAAGTATGTCCTTCGTTTTCTGTCTTTTTAGTAAATCCTCACACATGGCATGGTACAGTCAGCTGGTTCAAATCCTTTAGTAGTGCATAGCTCCCCTCTGCAAGGCTATCTGAGCTGTCAGTTACCTTCTGTGGAACACTGACTACATAAGCCAAACTTTAAAGAGATCAAAATAAAATTTTTGAAGGCTGGCGTTTGGAAAAAAGCTCAGCGAGACTCTGTGTCATCTTTTTTAATTTAAAATTGAGGCTGGGATTGTTAGTGATGTACTGTACCTCTGTGCAACAGTTGTGCAACTAAACAGCAATGTGTAGTGATATAGGGAATCAAAAATATCCAAAGCAAAAGAAGCAATACTTAAAAATAGCCAGCTATGCCTATCAGGCTATATAACTGAGCAGCATAGCAGCTATGCATTTAGACAAATTAGTACAGTGAAACTCATATCAAGAAGCCCAAGACACAATCCACAGTGTGGTCAAGCACCAGTACCACATTCTGTGATCTCCCAAGTTGAAAAAAATCTGAATTTACACATCTCAAAAAATAGCTGGACTAAAATGTATTAACATGTGTCTTGGCAAGACAGGACAAAGGTTGCAGAAAGCTGTATAACTGTAGGTATTTGCAGCTGCAGTGCTGTGCAATCCACATATGTCGACATCTGTTAGACGCTGTAAAGGAGAGAAAAAGGGTATATAGGAAAGTAATAAAAATTGAAGGGCAGCAAGCAGAGGGTCACACACAAGGGCAACATATTGGAGTGTACACAATGACGGGGGCGATGTGTTATTTTTTGCGATTAGGGACAGTGTTGTCTTTACAGAGAGAGAGAAGGAAAAAGGGAGATGGCAAAGCAAGGTAGCAAAGGGATTTATTAGGACAATTTGCAAGGGCAAACATACATACATAGAACAGTACAGAAGAACAAAGATGGATAAGCATACATTAGACTGGAGAGACATGGGATGGATGGAGACAAACATAGGTTAGACAAATTAAAATGGGGAGAGTTAGACAGTGCATATTGTATGGGGAATGAAAGAAGAAAAAGGGGGCACATATAGAGGGTATAGGGTGGAATACAAGCAGCAGTGTGCTGTTTGTCGACGCAAACCTGAGAAGCATTATAGTAATTTATTATTAAGTGATGGATGAAGTATCAATGGTATGGGCTACACCATCCCCCTGGAGGCCCAATGATAGAGTCCCAGTGGGTGAATGAATCTACTATCTGCTCCAGGAGACTATTATTCTGTGCCGCACACTTATGCAGTTCGGTCCCCACTGCAGCCTTCACTGCCTGCTTAAACTGAGGCTAGGCCACATCAGGCAGTGAATCCAGGTTACCTGCCAGTGAGGGTTCAGGACCACACTCTTGAGAGGTACACCCATCGTCATCATCCTCATGCTCCAAAATAACCGCAGGATATGGTAGAGCCACTTGTTGGGCAAATCTATCATCCAGACCTGCCATTAGAAGAAACGGGGAAGTTTAGCAAAAGTGAACCACCCTGACAATGAACTGAATATATTATCTGAAGTAGTTAACTTCATTTTATCTGCAACCTGTGAGTATTCGGATCCAAGCCGGCAACTTTTCAAGCATCTGCTCCAAGCTCTAGGCTCTTCTCCCTTACCCATAACCCATCACCATCTCCTACCTTCCCCCAGATCTCGTTTGCCGCTTCGTCCATCAGCATCGTGGTCTCCGTAGCTCTGAGCATGGGGTTGTAGTAAGTGCCTTTTTGGTCTTTTTCATGTGTAGCGAGAGTGTGTTCTCAGTTAGTTCCCTTTCCTTCCCCAAACGTTTGTTCATCGGTAAAAAAGAAAACAAAAAGTTTAGTTTGTGAAGTAGTTTAGTGTAGGCCCTCCCTTCCCCATAGGTGTGAGTGCTTATAGTGTGTTGGAATTTGGTAAGTGGGCTGTGTGTGTGTAGAATGGCTGATCATCCTAAACCTACATTTAAGAAATGCACAGAGTGTGGCCATAAGCTTTCACCGGCGGATGGCCACACTCTGTGTGTTGTTTGCCTGGGTGTTCCCCATTTATCAGTGCAGTGCAGTGTGTGCGTCGGTTTTAATCCTAGGGTCTTGAAGGAAAGGAAGGCCAAACTGGTGGCTAAAGGCCTTCTACCTGCTTCCACGCCGGACTCATCAGCCTTGAACTCAGCTTCCGCAGCTGCTATCCAACCACCCCTCAGGCTGGGACTACCCCTTCCACTAGACCTGTTGAAGGGGAGGCCAAAGGAAGAGACAGGAAAAAGGATAGCAACAGAGAGAAGAAGGGGGATAGGCCCCGTAAACGGTCTCCAGATTGGGAGTCCTTCCCTAGCCCACCTTCTAAGGTGTTGAGACCTGCGTCTCCTCCACTCCACTCCCCTAGATTCTCCCCGGACCCGACGGAGACTTTGGATCAAAGGCCTTCATCCAGATTGTTGCAGAGGCCAGCCAAATCCGAGTCGGTCGCTTCCTCGCACTCAACCCGGAGTCTCTCTGAATTGGATATGGACAGGATGATGAGATTTATTCAGACCCAAATCCAGATGGGAGTCTTGCCAGGCCTTTCTCCCTCTGGAGGGGGGACCTCTATGCCCTTTTTTCATCCGATTTCTCCTTCCCCTATCTGGCCTGCAGTTTCGGGGTTTATGGACCCAAGGATCTTCGGAGCTGGGGGTTCGGCGCCGACTGTTCCTCCAACCTCGACTCTGGCAATTACCTTGAGTTCCTCGGATCCAACCAATTCGGATCCGAGCAACTCTCGGGGCCGAGGATGGGGAGTCGGACCCGAGGGGATGGAGGTGTCTTCGGCTCCAACTTTGTCGGATCTGAGCCATTCCTTCGGAGCTCCGGCTACCCCAGCCTCGGCCCCGACCCTCACTGTGGACCCAGGGAGAGCTTCCTCCTTATCGGGTGCTAAGGAGGTGTGCTGTCCATCAGCGTTCGACATGCTGGAGAGGGTTCTCTCCCAAGGATCAAGACCCCAGCCTATTTCCCTGGATTCTGCCCAGACTCCCTCGGATTTGGTTACGACTCCCTTCAACTTGCCCTGGGGACAGCCCGTGCTAGAGGAGCCCCAGACAGTTCCCCTGGAGGAACCCCACATGGCTCACAAGCCCTCTTCAGAGAGTCCCACTGAAGAGGGTCCTCGTAAGCACACGTGTAAAAGGAGGCACCTGGACTCCCCCAAGTCCTTGACAGAAGACACTGATTTAGATGAAGGAGAAGGTTCCCCCAGGTCACCTCACATGGATGTCTCCTTTGGAGACATCATGGAGATCCTCCACCAGAGGGGAAGTTTGTCGGCCTCAAAACCTTCTACGGATGAATCAGTGTTCCTGGAGGCTTTTGGCACGGGCCCATCTACGTCCTGGGTGTTCCTGCCTGCGGATCCCTTAGTGGATCTTATCACCACACGGACATGGAAGGAGCCTGACACCATAGAGCCGATACCTAAATGCCCAGACAAGATCCTCTCTCCACCCAGAGACAGACAGGCCTGGTATAAAGGGTCCCCCATGGATGCTATGGTGGTTGCAGCAGCCACCAAGAGGGAACTGGCTCAGGAAAGTTCCTCGGTCCACCCTCCAGACAAGGAGTCCAGGGCAGTGGATCAGTTCGGGAAGCAAGTGTATTCTTCAGTGACATTTTCCATCCGAGCGCTGAACTATTTCGCACACGTTATATGACTGCAGCGAGACCTGGTCACTGAGTTAGCTGAGTTGTCCCCAGAGTCTTTGTCGCCGGAGGACAAGCGTCTGTTCTCCGCAAAAATGCTGACACTGAAGTCAGTATCAAACACGTCTGTGCACCTCCTTTCCCATGCTATGGAAGGAGCAGCTAGGGTGGCTGGGAATGGCATAGCTATGAGGCGACATGCTTGGCTCAGACTGTGTCAATTTGTGGACCCCTTCAATGCATTTTTCATGAATGCTCCCTTCGATGGTTCTTCTCTTTTTTGGGAAGACTGTACGTGACACCCTTGTCCAGAGTGAAAAAGACAGGAAAACTTTGTCTGCCATCGGAGTCTGCTTCTCTAGCCCTCAAAGATCCTTTTCCAGGAATCAGAGAGGGCAAAAGAAGATGTGGTTCCAGAAATCACAGTTTTCCCGGGACTCTCATGACAACTCATCCCCTAGAGGCAGAGGGGGACAGGACAGACGCCACCCCAGAGGCAGAGGGGGTCCGAGGAACTTTGGGTCTAGAGAGCCCTTCTTGGACAGGCCCACACAGCAGCCCTGGGGGGTTGCCCGACTGTCCTTCTCTGGAGGCAGTCGGGGGAAGATTATCAATGCATCCAACGGCTTGGAAGTCCATAACTGCAGATCATTCGGTGCTACAAATAATATCCAGAGGCTACACCATCCTGTTTATTACCCCTCCCATCCAACCAAAGCGCCTTCCAGATATCCCACCCGCTCAAAGGGAGACGGTAGTGCTAGAGATTTCCAAGCTGTTTCACAAACGAGCCATCAAACAGGTCCCCCCCTCGATCAGTCCGGATCAGGCGTTTACTCCAGGTTCTTTTTAGTGCCAAAAAATACGGGGGACCTCAGGTCCATTATGGACCTGTCGACCTTAAACCTGGCTGTCGCCAAACAGAAATTCCGGATGGTCACCCTACAGTCCAGTCTACCTTATCTTCCAGAATGCTACTGGATGTGCTCGATAGACCTCCAGGACGCTTACTACCACATCAAGATTCGCAGAAGCTCCAGGAGATTCCTTCGCTTTCGGCTAGGAACTAACCATTTCCAGTTCAGAGCCCTACCCTTCGGTCTCACCACAGCCCCCAGGGTGTTTACCAAGGTAAGGGCAGTCATAGCGGCTCACCTGAGGCTTCAGGGAATACAGGTATTCCCTTACCTAGATGATTGGCTCCTCGCTGCTTCCACCAAGTGTCTTCTATGCCTAGCCAGGGACTCCTTCCTTCATCTTGCAGACCGGCTAGGGATCACTATCATTGTTTCCAAGTCCTTCTTGGACCCGGTGCAGATCTTGGACTTTATCGGAGCATGGCTGGACACCCTTCGACTGAAAGTCTTTCTAACTTCAGACAGGGTCCAGAGTCTACGGGCCCATATATCAGTAGTTCCTGGCCCCAGGTTACCAAAGGTGGGTGATGTTCGAGCCCTGGGCTCGATGACTGCAGCAATCTCTATCCTCCCCTGTGCACGTCTTCACATGCGTGTTCTTCAATGGACTCTGGCCATAAAGTGGTCTTGGCTAGATCTCCACATGGAATATGCAATTCAAATCAGCAAAGCCTGCAGGGTATCACTCCTCTGGTGGCTCCAATTGCCAGAGATCTTAGTGGGACACCCATTTGTTTCATTCACAGCCCAAGCCACTGTGACCACAGACTCCTCCCAGCTTGGGTGGGGGGGGGGCATTATCTGGGGAGGACGGTCCAAGGCACGTGGTCCCAGATCGAGACTAGATTGCACATCAATGTTCTGGAGATGAGAGCAGTGCTTTTAGCGTTGCAAACCTTCCACACTGTTCTTCCTCCGGGGACTATTGCAATTCAGTCAGACAACATGGTGGTTGTCTGGTACATCGACAAACAGGGAGGAACCAGATCTTACCCTCTGTGTCGCGAGGCCATGAGAGTGTGGGAGTGGGCAATCCCCACCAGTCGGTTTCTGATTGCAATGCACATCCCGGGATGCTCCAACATTTTAGCAGACAGATTGAGTCGGGCTATTCTAATGCCATACGAGTGGTCTCTGAAACAGTCGATAGCGGAGGAGATCTTCCTTGCATGGGGGGAGCCTTGCTGCGATCTCTTTGCATCTCCTTCCAACGCGAAGTGCAATGAGTTCTTTGCTCTGATCCCCTCACCAGGGGATCCCCCCAGATAGGCTCTGGTCCATGCTTGGCCTCCCGGGTTACTGTACACTTATCCCTCGTTACCACTCATTCCAAAGTTTCTTCAGAAAGCTTGCCAACTGGGCTGCAAAGTGAGCCTCATTGCCCCATTCTGGCCTCATCAGGTGTGTTTTCCCCTTCCTCTGGTCTTATGTTCTAGCTCTTCTGTGAGTTCTGAATCCCTGCCCAGATGTCATTTCTCATCCCTCGGGCACTTGTCCGCCCAACCTGGACAGCCTCAAGCTGACGGCTTGGTTTCTCCAGTTCCCTTGATTGCCAGGACTCCTGGTCTTTCATCTTCAGTAAAAACTATTCTGGTTGCATCCCATAAGGCCTCCACTAGGAAGATTTACCACAGGAAATGGAAACAATTTGCTATTTGGGCTTCTCAGAGGGACCTGGATCCTTTTACAGCCCCTGTTCCTACAGTTTTGGATTTCTTAGCCAACATTTTCCAGCAAGAGGCTAGTTCCTCCACTGTGAAAGTGCAACTGGCAGCTATCTCGAATTTCCATGTCAGCGAGAACATGAATGGTCTGGCCTCTTCTAGACTGTGTAAGGCTTTCCTTAAAGGCACCTTTCTCTTGCATCCTCCAATTAAGGACTATGTTCCTCCTTGGGACCTCACCTTGGTTCTCCAGGCTTTAGTTGCCCCCCCCTTCAAACCTGCAGCATCAGTAGATTTGAAGTTCTTATCCTGGAAGACAGCCTTCCTAGTGTCCATTATGTCAACTAGGAGGGTTTCTGAGATTCAGGCTCTGTCTGCCGTGCCCCCTTACTTGATCTTCCATAAGGACAGGGTTCTCTCTGCACAAACCCTTCTTTCATACCAAAAGTGGCTTCTGAGTCAAACATTAATCAAACAATTAACCAGCCTGTTTTCTTTCCAAATTTTCAGAACAAGGGTGAGTATAAACTGCATTTACTAGATGTTCATAGGCAACTTCATTTTTATTTACACAGAACGAAGCCCTTCCGTAAGTCTGACCAGCTATTTGTGTCCTTTTCTAAACCCTTTTTGGGTAAAGCCATCTCCAAGGTTTCCTTAGCTAGGTGGATTTCACTATGTAGATTGCAAATTTACAAAGACAAAGGTCTGTCCCCGCCTGGTCCTATTAAAGCTCATTCCACCAGATCTATGGTGACTTCTGCCGCCTTTTAGACTAGGGTGTCATTGGACGACATTTGTGCGGCAGCAACTTGGGCATGGTCACATACCTTCATTTCTAATTATAAGTTGGATTTGATCTCCAGAGGGAGAGCATCCTTTGGCTCTGTGGTGCTCAGGAATATCCTTCCATGAGGGCCTCCCAGGTGTTTGAGTAGCTGGGGACTCTGTGCCACAAGTTGCAAATAAAATGAAGTTAACTGCTTCAGATAAAGAAGTTATATACTCACCATAACATTCCATCTGAGAAGTTGCACTTCATTTTTTTGCAACCGTCCCGCCCTCCTTCCCCTAAACCTGATCATGGTTTATTGTAAGTTGAGTTGCTGACTAGTTTGAGTAGTGGCAAACTCGATCTGAGGGAAGGTAAGAGATGGTGATGAGCTATGGGTAAGGGTGAGGAGCTTGGAGCTCGGAGCAGAGGCTTGAAAAGTTGCCGGCTCTGATCCGATATGGATCCGAATACCCACAGGTTGCAAAAAAATGAAGTGTAACTACTCAGAACGTTATGGTGAGTACATAACTTCTTTATTTAAACACAAATCTGCATTAGTGACTTTAATGAACCATGGCTGGCTACAAACCTGTCTTGCTTCCTGCAGAAAGCAGCACAATTTGTTATAATTTTCTGATGCTGAAAGAGAAAGAGTACATCACAAAACTGTGACAAGTGTAAAGTAAGATGCAAGAATGGACACAAGTCAAAGTTCCAAACATAAAGCCCCTTAATGACAAGCTGCAGACATGTGTGTGTCCTCTGTACATGCATTAACATACATATACAGAAAATGGCACAGTTATACACAGGGCACACCAGGTAGTGTTCAGGCATTGTAGGATGATGCAGCATAATCCACCCCCCATAACAAGCCCCACAGAAACCAACAGCACATGATGTTGGTATATTACATTAAGTGCCACCACCATCACTACCTTCACCTGACAGCAAAGCTCTACACAGTAACATATTACATATTTCCTAAACTGACCTTTTCAAATATCTAGTAATAGCAGGAGCACTCCCTAACATAAGACAGGGAAAAATAATCCAATGCTAAGCACTTACTTTACCATTTTGATAAATGTTGCCTAACCTATGCATTCCAGCTGTGGAGAATTTCAAGGTTTCTTCAGTGCAGGACATCATACAACAATGCCTACACTGTTTCCCCTCCTGATCCTGCCTGTGGATGTGGACAGCTCCACAGTCAAGTCATACCAAGTCGGACGGCCTGTCTACCCAGGATCAGTAATCAAGGAGCCTCAATCCTCACCACTGACACCAGTGAGAGATGATCACTAAAACAGGATTGGATTTACCCAGTATTTTCAAATGCACCTCTCTGCATCAAGCACAGTTTCCCCCAAGGGCACACAGATAACATGCTCCAGACCTGGGACTGGACTCTCTGTCTCAACAGATCCCAAACAAGACTCACTTTGGAGCACTGTGTCCCAGTTCCAAGTAGGTGACACACCTACACCTGGGTATTTGATTTTCACACACACATACATTCCTGGGAAAGGCTGGCACAGATTTAATAGCTGTCCCCCTTCTGCCCAGACTATAAGGTAACCACTCTGCCACCAGTCAACCACTCTCAGGTGGTTCCAGTGGTATCCAATTATACTGAGTAAAATCAATAATAATGTAAATGGTAGAGTGTAATCTAAGCAGCCAGGCTTTTTGGAGTGGCCACGGCATCAAGAAAATAAGCAGAAGTACTCTCAAGATGTTAAAAGTATTCTCTAAAAGACCAGCCACAGTGAAATGTATAAAAATATTCAATAACAAATAATAAAATAGAAAACATGCGAATGCTAAATATCCAAGTACAATAATCACCAGAGTTTCAATCACAGGAGAAATAGAAATAACACAGTTGGACAGATTCAAACAGGTGCAAAAAAGCACCACTTAACTAATATCACTGTATTTCCTGACCGTCTAAAGAATAACTGTTCCCTGGCTAACTTAATTAATACAGCAAGGCAAGATTAGATGTTATGAGGTGACATAGGTGGCATAGGTGACTTGATAGTGAGGCACACTGATGTCCCTCTCACTAGGTTGAATAAGGAGAAGGTAACAGTCAGCTGCCTATCAGGTGCCAGAATCTGACACATAACACATGCACTCAGGTCACTCCACAACAAGTACAAGTGTGACTCTGTCACTGTCCATGTGGGTGTGAATGACCTGAGAAGCACCTCCCTGGACTACATGAAAAGAGACATGGAGGAGCTCTCGGATTATGTGGTCCAGGCAGGTATGACCCTAGCCCTGAGCAGCATCCTACCGTCACCCAGAATGATACCGCAGTACAAGCAGAAAATGATTGACTTCAACATAAGTTTCTGGTGTCATTCTAAGGGGATCCAGTACTGTCTGTTTAGGATGACATGATTGACAGACCTTGATGCTCTGCCAGAGATGGCCTGCTTCTGTCATCCCTGGGTTACTGGTTACTGGCTAAGGCTCTTGCCACCCTATAGTGTCTTTTCAGGCGATATTCCAAAGACCAAATTACCATCGTAACAGCTATAAATAAATGCAATCTGAGGGTCGTGCTGGTCAATGCTAGAAGTCTAAATTTCAAGATGCACTTGCTCGAAGCACTCCTCAAAATGGAGAACATCGACATTTGTGCTGTAACGGAGACCTGGTTTAAAGCAGCATACAGCATCCCTGGTTTAAAACAGCATACAGCACCCCTGCACTACCAAACTGTAACTCATTCCACACCTTTCGGCCCCAGAATATGGACTGAAGCTCCAAAGGCGGCAGTATCTCCATATTCATAAAGGATATGCACACCTTCAGACTAGTAGTCCCTCATAATACATCTGAGATACTTCAGGTACAACTAACATTTGTTAAGACAGCGATTCAGGTCGTAGCCTGCTATAGGTCCCCAACCATGTCCCAAGACTCTCACTCCATGTTCCTAAGCACCCTGGAAACTATTAGGTCTAACCTAACACTCTCATACTAGGTGACTTCAACTACCCCTCCATCAACTGGGAAAACTACTCATGCAGCAATACACTGGCCCAACTCTTCCTGGAATTCATCAATTCCAACCCCTTTACTAGCTCATTTTGACCCCCACTAGAGGAAACAACAGCCTTGACCTGGTTATTAATAACATGGGCGACCATTGCGCTACAGCAGTAGTTAATCCCTCCCTGGTCAGATCTGACCATAAACTAATCACCACGGAAATCCACATCTCACCCACACCCCCTGCAAAGGTAACCACCTTGAGAAACTTCCCCAAAGCTGACTTTGGGCTCCTAAAAACAGAGGTGGCTAACTTCACTGCACCCATGCCAATGGAAAATAGCTGCAAGACTGCCGAATCATATACCAGTGCACTGTATGAACATGTACATAAAGGCATGAAACTAGCCATACCCAACAGAACCAAGACACTCTCCTCCAAAAAAGGAAGCCAATCTGGTGATCCCCTGCCATTAATAAACTCTACAACAGAAGGAAGAAAATGTTGCAGAAAAAGGTGAAGTCCCAAGACTGGAAAAACTCCCTTATTAGCCTCAACAAAAAGTTGAGATCCCTCATCAAATACTCTAAAGCCGGCTATGAAGGCAGAATTACAGCAGACACTAAAAACAATCACAAAGCCTTCTATATTTATATCAGGAACCTCCATGGCAATACCCAGATTTGCTCTGAGTTACTGCAGAATGGTACCTCCTGTACTGAGCCAACAGATATTGCCAACATACTGGCCAACAGATTCAGTGCCAACTTTACTCTCTCTCCCTCCCTAAAGGACCAATCACAATACCGGAGGAATGCCAGGCACCCAGCATTACTGCAGCACAGATTAAAGCTGCATTGTCCAAGGCCAAGAATGCAGCTTCCATGGGACCCGATAATATCCCTGACTGTGTTCTACATGAACTACAAAACGAACTGACACCACATCTGTATGCCTTGTTCAGTCACAGCCTCACTTCAGGCTTTGTCCCTACTGAATGCTGCACTGATACAGTCATCCCTCTTCATAAAGGGGGAGCAACTACAGCTCCTGGGAAGTATCACCCCATTAGCCTGATGAGTCTGTTATGTAAAGCTTTGGTGGACATCACCATGGACCTGATTAACAAAGATATAGTAAATCTCCAAACTCTAGACCCCACGCAATTTGGCTTTGTGAAAGGGAGATCATGCCTGCTCAACCTGGTTGACTTCTTTGAGTCAGTCATCAGGGCTGTGGATAAAGTAAGGCAGTGGATACAGCCTACCTTGGTCTGGCCAAGGCCTTTGATACCATTCCTCACTCGGGAATTATTGATAAACTGACCAAACTAGGCATCAACCCCTATATCACTAGCTGGGTTGCAAATTGGCTCACAGATAGAACACACAGTGTGAAAGTAGTAGACTCCAAGTCAGACTGCCGACTAGTCACGAGTGGAGTCCCACAGGGATCGGTCCTAGGACCTCTCCTGTTCAGCATCTACTTCTCAGAAGTCCAGGCCAACACAAAGGGTCTCTAGCTGACCAGGTTCGCAGACGACTGCAAGCTGGGAGCCATTATTAACTCCCCAAGTGATGCAGACATCCTACAGAAAGGCCTCACTGAGAGCAATGACTGGTGTCGAAACCATGGCCTTAAGCTTAATGCCAAAAATGTGTCATCATCCCCTTTGGTAAAAACTCAGTTCCCACTAATTACCACATCAATGGGAGCCCACTGAACACTGAAGGCGTTATAAGAGATCTGGAGATGCAGGTTGACAGCAACCTCTCCTTCGACCACCACATTGCCACTGTTTCCAGAAAGTCCTTCTGTATGGAACATCTCATTACCAAGGGTTTTGCATCCAGGAAGAAAAAGGTCATTGTCTCCTCTACTCTTCCCTCATTAGACTAATCATCGAGTATAATGCCCCACTTGGCATTTACCTGACTAGATGTCTGCAACAGCTGGAGAGCCCATAGAAGTACCTCACAAAAAGGATCCTAGGTATTAAACACGTCCTACACGGACAGACTCAAAAGAGTCTGGCTATTCCCTGTCTCATATTGCCTACTTAGAGGTGATCTTTGCTTGACTTACAAAGCCATGTCTGACCCAGCTCTGTTAGAAATGCTACATCTAAAGAAATCCCAATCCCTCCGCACCACATGCTCCAGAGACCTCAACCTCATTACCACAATCAACAGAACATGCTGAAGGGACAGTTTCCTCACCCAGAGACTGCCCATGCTCTGGAATAAACTTCCCATACATGTCAAGCAGAGTACCTCGCTGTCCCTTTTGAAGAGAAATCTTGATGAGTGGATGGGTAATAGAAAGTTCACCCCGAGGATCACTCCAATGTCTCTACTTGATAGGGGCACTGGGAACTAACGTTGGGCGGCACAATGCCAGGACACATCTATGGGCTTTCAGAGCCATTAGCCTAGTACACACCTATGAACCTATGAAATAATTTCCTCTTCAGTCTGGTTAGCATGCACCAGTACTTTGGCTTTGCACACCTTGGCCAACTGGTTCTTTGTTAGCTTACCATAATCCTCTGTTGACATCTTTGCCTGCTTTTCCTGACTAAACTAAACTAGTAAAAATAAATAAAACTGCTGCAAAAATGAAACTCTGGATGTTTACCTTGTGGCTGTTGAGAGTACACACACCTTTAGTGACAACTGCCCACAGGCTATCTGGTCCCAGGTAGGTGTGCACTGGGTCTCACTAGAACAGCACATGCACAGCTAATAAGCAAATCATTGTTTTTTTTTTCTGTGAACTTGGGCATCATTCTTGGTGATGTAAGAATGCTGCTCAGCACTAATGATTTACCTTCCTTAAGATATAGGTGTTGAACTCATCTCCTTTAGGGTGCATCACATAAGGTCATTCAGCCACACGAGTTACAAGGTCGTACTCATAACTGGATATTGAAGGGTCCTGAGGGCACTTGTAATTTCCCTACTTGTAGTACCACAGACAACTAGACATAAACAAGCCCTTATCCAGTCATGCAAGTACAGTGTCAGTATATCTGGAAATGAAATCACCCATAACAAGGACTTGTATGATCTGAAGCAGGCCTATGTGACCTTGGGGAATCTATCTTGCTGTTTCCGTGTAAGAGCATGTGTAGGCACAGGTGTGCATGCAGATACCAGTGTATCTCTAGATAGCCATGGTCTTCTAGTTGGGTACCTTGATTGCATAGGCAGAGATTTTAGGTGGAGTCACCCACTAAGTCAAAGTTTTGAAGCTGGAACTAAAGATCAGTGCTAGGATACTGCAGTCCTGAGATTTAGAATAAACTGTGGCACTGCAGTCCTAAATATTAATTCTAGGTTCCCTTAGGTAATATCAAACAAAAACACTCAACTATTTTTGTTTTCTGTTTTATTGCCAAGCTTAAGTTCAGAAGAGGTCTTTGTTAAGCAACCATTCTTGTTATTTGTTTTTTGTAGGGTGAGCCTAGTTTCAGTCTTGGATGCTGAGTATTGTCTTTATGTAACACAGAACTTTTTTTTTCTTATTGGACAGTCTATTTATCCTAAAGTTTGACAACAGGTGGTCATTTTTAAAACTCCCACTGTATGTGAGTCTAATGGTGGCATGGTTTAATGGTGCAACTGTCCAAGAAGCTATACAATTAATTAAATCTATTAGTGGCTAATATAGCATTATTGTACCTTTGTATGTATGAATATATACTTACAACCACAGAGTTCTGGGGATTCAGTAGGAACCCCACTGCTGATAGAAATAACTGTGGCCACAAGGGAATGTGTACAACATATTCAAACACACACATACCACATACCTCTTATCTTTCCCTGAGCTGTTAAAATATCTACAATGTCTCTTATTTATTTGTCCGTGCCCTCATAAACCATGAATCCTTACAGTCAGTCTGTAATTCCAGACATTAGAGTTTCATTCTCCTTAGTGTTCTTAAAGTAGATTGTGATGCTAGACCTGTTTCTCTATTAATTTTTTAAGTGAGTCAAAGCAATACTTTAAAAATGTTCCCTCTTATTGTCTGAGGAGTTCCTTCTGGCTTTGTCCTGAAGCCCCGTGTTACACAGACACACCTCCATCCATCTCAACAGTCGGTTACTGCTTTTACAGGCACTCCAAGTGTTGTTTCTTATAGGTGCCCTGTCCCTCACAACTCTCTAAATGTTGCAGTCATCCAATAATTCCAGAGATTAGAATTTCATACTTATTATTAAGCAGAAAAATGCAACACTAACTGATTTAGTTCACTGGGTTATTGCTGCTGCTCCTTTTTGTGTAAAGGGTGCAGGGTTCAACACTCTCCCCTTTTTACTTTGCTTTTTTTTTTTAATTAAAAACTTTGTGTGTGTATGTGTATGTGTGCGCGTGGCACATGTGCACACATGCGAATGCATGCATGCGTGTGGTATGTCTGATCTGTGTTGTGCAGCGGTAGTAAATTGGAAAGGGCTTTTTGAGGTAAGCTGTACATTAGGGTTAGGAGCAAGGTTAGGATTAGCACATATTACTAAGGTGGAGCAGAAGTGATTGACCCAACTCTAATGTGCAGCTCATCTTAAAAAAGCCCTTTCCATAACACTACCACTATTCAGACAAATATGAGCAGGTGTGCGGTCTGTTGTAGGTAATACATTGGAAAAGAAAATTAAATTCCTTTTTCTATGTACTGTGTGTCTCTGTGTAGTTCTGTCAATATTATGAGTGGTCAAAGTGTTTTTATCAATTTTTTTTGTGTTGACCATTTAACATGTCCACCATTCATGATATAATTGTGCATATATGTGTCTATCTATGAAAACTTTTTTTTTTTCCTTCCTTGTCTGTACCTAGCCATTTGGAGACTAGTTAAAAGATTTGTCAGCTCTGTTTTTGACAGAGTAGTTGTTCTCTTTGCTAAAGTTTACAGTTAAACTTAAAGCATCTCCTGCATCTTGTAGTGCTGTTCTGTTAACATTCACAATGGATAAACAAATTGGCTTTAGGAAGTCTGCCAGATGGGACCACAAATTCCTGCCCCAGGATATCTATGAATTGTGTGTGGTATGCTTGAGGCTGGACTATTTAGATGCCTCCTGTTACATTTGCAAGTTCTTCTGCCCACAGGTTTTACAAGACCACAAAAATAAGCAGATTCTAACAAGACTTTTGCCTTCTACTTTGCAGAACAAAGAAGACATAAGGGAGGAAAAAAGTGAGACAAGGAGAGGATTTCAGAGATGCTACATCAGTTCCCCTCACCTTCAGTTGAAGTCTCTAGAACTGAGATGGTGCAAGAGGCCTTGCCTGCAACTGTGTCAGAGAAGTACACTTTGCTGGTATCAGAAGCATCTCATTCTGAGGCTGTCATAATCCAGAACCATTTCCATAGAAGCAACTGCTAGCAGGAGCTTTCTAAATATTTATTTATTTTATTTATTTTACATGTGTTGACCGGGAAAGTCCGACTGGGTATATTCCCATTTTCAGTGGAAGCCTGGGGAGAAAAGCTCCATATAGTCAGATATATGAGATTTACATAATGTAAGAGTACAATCTAGCATATCAGATGAAAAAAGAAACAGTATAATTATAGTAAAGACACAGTTCAACAGGAGAAATGACCTATATGTCAGAGTATAATATCACAAGGAAGGCTCCATATATTTAGACAAGCAAAATTTCACATAATAAGAGTATAATCTAGCATTTCAGAGGGAAAACAAACAAACAAAAAAAAAAAAAACAGCGTATTTATAGCAAAGACACACCCCCGGATTCACGAACCCTCCGTGTAAGACTAAATAAGTCTTACTCGGAAACTGCAGTTGAACGGTATGACGTCAGTGTGCCATGCATATTCATGAGGGCATGCTGACTCCACTCCAAGTCTAACACAGACCATGCAGGAAAGCAGGGGGCATGTCTGACTGCCGAGCAGTCCAAAGGTCCATGCACCTGCAAGTGTCTGAATTGTGAAATGTCAACACACATGAGCGAGTCCACTCAAATGTGTACGTACCCAACACTACCTCCCTCACATTGTAAACCCCCAGTACAGTTCTAAAAAGTAAAACATTTAATTTTTTTTCTAATTCCTGATATAGCTGCCCGTATTTGCGCGTGTTTGCGCGGGTGTGCCCATTGCTTAGCTGCAGTTAGCAATTTCGACATTGAAGAGCATGATAAGGAATGTTTATGCAAATTAAGCCAAATAGCAATAGCGTAATGGTAGAGCCTTCGCACAAAGAGGAGGCATGCACGGTTCGAGTCCCACCACTCCCTTTTCTATTTTATGTTTTAAATTAGTATATGAAATAATTCCTGACATATATGAATAAAATTTTACTAAAAAGCATTGAAATGGCCTATATATCAGTGAACAAAATGTATATTTATAAATATAAGAAGGATCCTGACATATAATTGCCCATAGTTAAGCAGCGCTTTACCCAGCGCAGTATAGTTGCCCGTAGTTAAGCAGCGTTTTATCCAGCGCAATATAGCTGCCCGTAGTTAAGCAGTGTTTTACCCAGCACAATATAGTTGCCTGTAGTTAAGCAGCGCCATACCCAGCACAATATAGTTGCCCATAGCTAAGTAGCGCTTTACCCAGTGCAATCGGTTTGCGTAGAGGTGCGCACCACACCAACCAGCACACCGTAGGGCAACGTGGAGCAACGTAGAGCAAAGTTGTTTAAACACAGCCACACCTCCTAGCCTGTCTGGACAGTAGTAAAATAAAAAGCAATGACAAGGTTCGAAGCCAGGACACTGTGCACTATAATCAAAGTACTGAACCACTAAGCCATGACAGCTTAGGATAAACAGCCACTGTTAACATGCATATACTTATAAATGGTAGATTAACCATTGCTAAGCAGGTCTGCAATCAACCGAGAATTTTCAGAAACGACCAATCACAGAAAAGTGCGGGAAATGCGGCATATTTACGCTCCATAGGCGGGAATACTCGCCATAACTGAGTGTAGCTCCCATCTACAGTTAGAATGGCTGGTGCTGGAGAGGGTACTCGCTTTCGAGCGCAATGCTAGGGCATCGAGGAGTCAAAATACATGGTTTGGCTCCTTGTCCACCGTCATGAGTCAAGACTCCTGCAGGGCCAGTTCCAAGGGACGGAGTACAAAGCAGAGGCTTGGAATCGGTTAGCTCATGATCTCACCAGTGCCACAGGCGTCCTTCAGACTGGTGAGCAGGTCCGTCACCACCATGCAGACCTGAAGAGATGGAAGCAGGACCTACTGAACCAATGGATACAGGAGGCCCATGACATGCAAGATGCCCCACTACTGCGTAGGTAGCTATGGAATGCAGTATGTAAGACAGGCTAATTTAGTCTATATAATGGATAGGTATGTCTCAATATCCCTTCATTTACACAGCTGCAGGTGTCCGTGCTGCTAATCAGCAAGCCTATGCAGATAGGCTGCTAAGGCTACGCCACCAGGCAGGTTAGTAATTATTCTGCATGTATTGTTATATAAAATAGGTGAGAGAGCCTGAAAGAAAGTGTTGTAGCCCAATAATACAGCCATAAAATGCCCTGAATAATTTCTCTGCATGTACTGTTATATAAAATAAGTCAGAGACCCAGAAAAAGAGTGTAGTAACCCATTAATAAAGGTAAAATAAGTCCATAATAATATCTCTGCATGTACTGTCATATAAAATCAGTGAGCGAGCCTGTAAAAAGAGTGTTGTAACCTATTAATAAAGGTATAATATGTCTTGAATATGTCTTCCGTATGTACTGTAATATCAAATAAAGGAGAGAGCCTGTAGAAAAGTGTGTAATGTAATTAATAAAGGTATAATACTTGGAGTGTGTCTGTGTCACTTACTTTGAAATGTTGTTGTACCCTTGCATTATATAAATAGTTCTGTTGTATTAAGTGCTGTCAACCCACATTTGGGCAGTCCCATATAAAGTGGATGATGGAAGTGCCAGTAGCTGTGAAGCATATATAGAGTTCTCAACAGTCGGTTAATGGCTGGCATGCATAGGTAAATCTGGCACACGAGTAACTTGTTAATGTGTTCCCCAGAAATGTGAGTGTGCTACACGAAATGTAGGGTTCTGTAGAAATGTAACTGAAAATGTCACATGAACACATCCAGATATGTAGATATATAAATATAAATAAAATAAATAACTACGTAACAGTAACATCTGCATCTTGGACAGTTAGTATGTCAGATATAGGTCAGGTATATAATAAACTAGCCAAACCCATTACACAACCTAATGCATGTTGCCTAGTGTAATAAAACATGTAGGGGATATACACCTGCAGTCAATAGGAATGTAGTGTAGACTAGAAGTACTTATAAAATGTTAATGGAGGTTTCTTTCTACACCCTACTGTATGTGCATAAACAATGCAATTCCACACCTCGTGGTATGTCTAATCTCAAAACATTTGTTGGGACATATGTCCTATTGTTGTATAAATACCTGCATTTACTTTGATGCATGTGCCCTGTTCAAACACAACAATCTTGGTGGCCTGTTGCCACCAATCATCCCTGCATGCTGTTGGAATGTCCACTGTCGTTCAATATATGCATGTGTTATGCTTGCTGTTCAACTGTTGGAACCCTGGTGTGTTGGGTTAATGGGAATATTACTGCATGCTGTTACAACTAATTTGGAATGCTGTTGTTTATGTTGTAATTAAACACACCTAGTCACAGAACGTATGGGAAGGCCGGTCCCAGCGGACCCACCTGTCCCTCCTCAGCTGGCGATTGCACCTGGCACCAGCTGGTCCGGTGACCAGCCTGGGCTCCCCTCGTCTGTTGGTCCTGTGCCACCTTCGAGTGGAAGAGCTGCAGGGGATGGGGCTCATCCCCCCCCCGTGCAAGCATGGGTGGAGAAGGGCCACCTGTCACCCTCCGAAGGGTCCGGGCTGTGGTGCGTAGGGAGATCCAGCGTTCAGTCGCTGATCCCCTACCCCAGCTCGAGGCGAGAGTGGCGTGACTCACTGATGAGCCTGCCCCTACTACGCAGCCCCCAGCACAGCCACCTTCGGGGCTGTGAAGGTGCAGTGGTGACTGCCCATGGGTGGGGATCTCAGTTCCACTGTTACCATCTGTGGGCTCATGGGCTTGCGATTTCCAAACATCCGCCCTGTCAATTGTGTTCACCCACCCCATGTATCATACCCCTGTATGCGTCTTGTTTGTTTTGTCTGTTTACCTCCCCAACCTACCTCCCCAAATATACCTACTTCCTCTACCTCACTTTCCACTCTCACCTGGAAAAAAAAAAAAAAAAAGGGCAATCTGTTCCCACAAAAAAATTACGCCCCATACATAGCTGCCCATTTCACACACATGTCCGCTAGACATGTAAACTGATAATTAGAATTGCAATACAACATACTTTGTTGTCCTCACCCCTCTCTCAGGGGTGGAAGGTTTCAAATTTCACTCCAAATTTATTGCATATGCATAGCTGTTGCTGGTAAAGAAATGGGCAGCTATGGACCTTCCCTACACCCGTCCTGCACATCCCGAGCTTGTTTCCCTACTGTCTTTCCCTCTTTGTGCCCCCTTTTTCACCACTTTCCTATCTCCCCATTTTCTTTTCTTTCAAAGAAATTAGCGCGGGGGTTAGCGGGAGTAAGCACTTTTAAGCAGTAGTTAGTGGGTTTGAGTGAGTGTGTGCATGTGTGCGCTTAGCTAAGTATTGCTAAGCGTCGCGCAAACCCATGCAAACCCACTTACAACTGCTTAAAAGTGCCTTAGTCACGCTGCATGGCAGGGCCCTTGTTCTGCTGAGCAGCAAAATAAAACACCTCTGTCAGTCTCGAACCCCGGACCTCAGACACACTACACTGCATGAAGTACCACTAGGCCACAGTAGATATACAACAAGTTGGTGCTGTAATAAATATATCATGCATTACAGTGAGTGAATGTAAAGGGAAAATAGGAATGCCATAACACAAATCTTGTTCTGTGGATCTTTACCAGCATTTGTTGTGGAATTGCATGACATGACTGTGAAAAGAGAACCAGCCATTCTAGCAGGAAATAATGTTACAGTAGCTCTTTACAAACCCAACACAGTATCAGAGCAGGATAAACATAGGCATATTTGAATAGGGCAGAGGCCATACTTCCCAACTGTGACTGCTTTTCAGGTATTTCCCTGATTTGTAAACAAATGTTAGTTTTGTCCCTCAGAATCCCTCTGAAAAGTACTGACAGTAGGCTGAAAAGTGGGGAATTACACTTAATGAATAATGTCAATAAGTAAGAGTACACACTGCATGCACATCAGAAAAGGTGTATTAATAAATATGCTCTGATTCTCTCACAGTCTCAACTTAATGTCTGTAATATATTACAGGTGTACCCCACTTATATGTACCTTTCCCTGTGGCTGTTCAAATATATACCTGAGTGTATCAGAGGCCTGGCAGAGGCAGAAACACACAGGCATTTCAGCTTTTCTGCTGTTACACACTCTGCAAATAGCTTTGGAACGAGTCCCACAAGCATACCCTCATGTAGGAGTACAACACAGAAATATCAAAGGATGTAGCCATGTACTGTTAGCAACCAACTGTGACAATGCCATTGATCCAGTGCAGAAAAGACCGGTGTGGTGCACAGACAAAGAATAATAGGTTAACCTCTGGCTACCATCTAGATATTTCCACAAGTGGGAGCTACGCAGACAGACTACTTGCCGTGTTAGACTAACAGGTACACAGCAACCCTGTATGTTCAGCAAGATAAACATCACACAATAATATATCATGCTCACTGTACTTCTGCACCCCTACCCAAAAGAACAATATACCTGTGTATTCAGGCTCTATCAAGGATGTAGGTAGGCATATTCAGTACTGAATTGTGTCCAGTTGTCTTGAGCAGCCCGTGCTAATGTCAACACAAATAAACAACAAACTGTTCAGAAGTAAGGTAATTAAAATGTACAGTATAGTAATTCACAAACAGTTCATGTGCCAGAGGAATAGATCGCAATAACTACTTTTGTATGGCAGTTAATTGTCTAATTAGAAAAGAATGTACATACTCCCATGTATCTTGTGTAAGCATTTGGAGGGGTGAGTAAAATTCTACACTGACAAGTGTGTACTAGAAGCAGTAACATTCAGGTTTGAGTACAACAAGCAAATCACTGGCTACAACCCTAGCTTCAGAGATAAGAAATATACCGACCTTCTGACTGACACAATGGTGTCCACAGCAAACAAGCATGGGCCCCACTTTGGAAAACTGAAAGGGCTACGCCTACCTAACCTAGCATTTTATAGCAGTGGGCTGCTATGACAGTGAGTACTGCAATTACCACACAGCAAGCTGCATGCGATTAGTAAATGGTGGGCACCAACTGGTGCAGAGGCCATCACATGCACATGTGCAGATACCTAGAAAAGCTACATGTGTATAGGGCAAGGGACATACTGCAACTGTTTGTGAAGGGTGTACATATTTACGTTGTTGAAGGTTGTTATGTGCATATTTCTATGTAGGTTGTAGTGTGTGGCAAAGAAAGCAGCATGCAGTGCTGGTATATGACATGTGGTGGTTAAACGCTGTGGGTATGCTTTGTCAGTTTTGCAGTGTTGCAGCCAGTGAGGCCTGCTAAAGCTACATGGGCTGAGGACACCTTCAATGCAGTCTGCACAATACTGTGCAATATTATTACATAACTGTATGTCTCACAACTGTCGCATAATTGATATTCCCACCATGAATAGTGGACTGTATATGTGCCTATATGTACATCTATATGTACAGCAATGGATGTTTATATGTATGTGTGTGTGTGTGTGTGTGTGTGTGTGTGTGTATGTATATATATATATATAGGTATATGTAGATATATGTAGATATAGATATATAGACACATATATATATATATATATATATATATATATATATATATATATATATATATATATATATATATATACACATTAGACATATACATATATATATAGATATAAACATATGTGTATATATATATATATATATATATATATATATATATATATATATATAGGGAGAGAGACATGGGGCTTACTTACAGTGACAGGTGCCTGGTGACCAAGGTATGGACTGAAGCTCAGTGTTGACACTGCAGTGCCATCCCTTCTTGCCAGAACACTGTACCCATTAACTACCACATAGGTGGTAGTCTACCTAACACTGAAGGTGTGATAAGGGAACATGAGACACAGGTGGACAGTAGCCTCCCCTTTGATAATCACAGTGCCACACTGGTAATGTACTCAGTCTACGTGGTACACGTCATCACAAAAGGTGTGCCATCTAGGGAAATAAAGCTCAGTGTTCCCCTCTACTTATCACACTTAAAACCCATTAGAGAGTACAATGCCAACTACAGCAACTGGAAAGGCCACAGACATACCTCACAAAGAGTAATACCGGCCTCAAACAGATGCCCTATGCAGACCGACTCACAAAACCACAGCTACACTGTGTTGCATAGCGCCTACCCAGAGGTGACCTCTGCCTAATATACTGAGCTATGTCACACGCATAGCTGTTGGACATCCTCCACGTAAACATATTACAATCCTTCCCAGATACACGCTCTAGGGCCCTACACCTTGTCAGCTCACTAAACAGCACATGCTGGAGGGATAACTCAGAGACATGCCATGTTCTGGAACAAACCACCTTTCAATAGCAAACAAAGCTCCTCATTAGCAGTTGTCATAAATACTCCTGATGATCGTTTGGGGGATAGGAAATACACCCCGGGAATCACCTCTGTGGCTCTGGTTGACAGGGGCAAGTGAAATTAAATTACATGTGTGTCAAAGGCCAGGGTAGCGTATGGCTAGGCTGCTGTAGGCCCTAGGGCCAATAGCATATTACCTACCCATGACACGATACACACACACATGTACTTAGTGCAATAATTGCTATGTGAGGTTGACTGAGTGTGATGGTGAATGTGTTAGTGAATGTGTGCAAGGTCTGTAAAGGTGTGATAGCTTAGTGTGAAATTGTTACTGTCATGGTAGTTTGTGTCCTGGCTGTGATCCCAGCAACAGATGTGTATGCTATTGCTAGGCAGAAAAAGTAATATGGCATACGGTGTGACATAGTCCCTTGTTGTCGACTGTGGAGTCCCATTGTAGGCTAAAGCAATACATGTATGCTTAGTGAGTGGTACTGCTGGTAAATCCAACTCCCATATGAACTGTAGTACTACCTGAAGCTGTAGGCCTAAACAGTACAGTATGGTGTATGTTCACATTGCTTGGAAACACTGTTTTGTGTGTTCCCTGTAGTCCTCACAGATTACATACCTCAGGCATAAGGTTTTGTAAGTAGTGGCACACAGTACTTTATGGTACACAGGTAAAGCTCATCTGGGCTGGCATACATTTGTGTGTTGTATGTATGTCTGATGTGTGTGTAATTATGCCTATACCATGCCCTCAATCATATCTGTGTTACAGGGTATACGTGTGTATCTAGCAACATGTATAGTCTAGTACAGCAGTATGCCACGTATATCAACAACTGTGCACATATGTTAGGCAGGGGTTTGGCATCAAAGACTACTGTGGTATACTGGTAATACTGTAACTGTACTTTACATTCATTGCAATGGATGGCATCTTTCTTCATGCATTAGCTTGATATATACCTCCTGTGGCTAGGTGGTGCATTGTGTCACATACAGTGTGCCATGTACTGTTGTATAGTCTTACATACTGGTTTCACTTTGTTGCTGTGCAGAACATGGTTTAATATATAGAACATGCCAGGCACTGTCAGGCAGTTGTGGGCTGAGCACTGATATGTGGTATTAAAAGTGTGTATCTACTGACAACCAATAGGTTGCTATATATGGCATTTCATTGATATCTGTACTTTAGAATGTTAAGTGTGGCACATGACTTGCTCACAATTATTATTTTATTGTCTTCCAGGGACATGTCTCACCATCTCAACCCTGCGTATTCCCCTGAAGAGGAGGAAATAATGATATCCACACTGCTACAACATCACACCCTGCTGTTCTCCAGAACCAGCCAGGACCAGCATGGGTGCACTGCACTGTGGCAAGATGTTGTCCGTCGGGTGAATGATGTAGGCATGCATAACCGGACTTATGAGCAGGTACGCCATCACTGCAGTGATTTAATTAGACATGTCCGGCAGCATGCCTCCAATGTCTGCAGACAACAGCTTGCCACAGGTGGTGGTGCAGCATCACATCTGCCCCTCACCAGAGTGGAAGAGCTGCTCCTCAGCGTGGTGGCTCCTGGCCAACCACTACAACAGACATGTGTCATCATGGAGGCTGGAGTCACCCAGCAAGTTGACTTAGAGCATGCAGGTAACATGGCATATCTGTAGATTACTGTTAGCTCAATTGTTAGAACATGCATATGTCAGATGTGTACTCTGTATTTAGAAGATGTGGAGCCTGGTGTTGTGCATTACTGATAATTTGGAACATAATCTGTATGCCTGTGACTGTCACCCGTTGTACTACTGTAAAATTGCAAACTCACAGCAGCAATGCCATAGTTGTTGACTCTGACAAACTGTCTCATATCCTTGTAGGTCCCTCTGGTGTGACAGCAAGACAGCAGACCCATGCTGGTGAGTGTTCTACGTTTAATATAGCAGATAACATGTGCATGTCATAGGTGAGTTGTAGGCCATATACACATGTAAAACACCTACACATAATGCATGCTCTGCATGTTTTCTGTGAGACTATGCACATCCCTGTAACATGAGTAGCTGCTTCAAACACATGCAATACACAGAGCATCCCAAACAATTGTGGTACACTGTAGTGGACATTGTATAGGCAGAGTCAATACACATGCACACAAAATGCACCACTTTGATACACATGGGGTATTTAGACACCTGCTGTAAGGTCAGACTCCAGTATCCCAAATGTCATCCACACAGCACACATACTATACCTGAGGGGTAGAGGCCTATCATGGGGCGGTGCGACACTCTTCAACACACAACACATTCATGTTAGGCAATGCTCCCTATTGAACACCGTACATACCCATGTAACAACTGCCTGTGAAATGGTTAATGTAGCCACAGTGCTGCAGTTCAGGTACAGCAAGATAGTTGCCAGTGTGGCACACATTAGTGGCCTTGAGTGACCACATGATGCTGCCTGATGATGGCTCATGGTACTACATTACATCCAGTTACAGTAATGACAGTACTACACATAGCATTCATTGCTATACACCTGACAGTTGTGTGCATCCAGCCATAGTATGTATACCTACGAGTGATGGTGCACAGGACATTGAAAAGCATTTAATACTTGCACAGCAATGTTGTGTCCATGTACACATTGTGTTCCAGGGTGAGGCCAATCATTGAACAACGCACTTGCATCAAAGATATGTATACTGTTATTAACAAAGACTCTCTACAATCGCACTGCATGCTGTTGAGCAACACACATCCTGCATGCTGACACGTGTGATAGGACTCTTTGGCTTGTGATACTGTACTCCACCATCAACCACTAATGAGTATGTTCTGGATTGCTGTTGGTGTGTGTGTGTGTGTGTGTGTGTGTGTGTGTGTGTGTGTGTGTGTGTGTGTGTGTGTGTGTGTGTGTGTGTCAACTTTAGTGAGTAGTGTATTTGTGTTCATGTGGGCATGTGTTCATGTGTTCATGTGTGCTAACATCATGTACAGATTGTAAATTGTTTCCTGTCTTCCTCTCACAGGTGCTGAGGTTGTGTTGGTTGAGTGCAGCAGGGAACCTGAAGTCACTGCCACAAATAGTGGAAATGATGATACATGTGTTGTGGCACAGGCAGGTTTGACAGGGTCTGTCGTTGGTCCTCCAATCGACAGTACACAGCTTTACACCCCATCTATGCGCACATTCATACAGCCAATACATCCCTCATCACCAATGGCATTAGCTGAGGGACAGCATACAGTAGGCATTGACCAGGATAGTGTGGTATCTATGGCACATGCATCCCCTCACAGCAGCCATAACCAGATTCCTGGAACGGTACCACATAGGCAGATGTCCAGGGGTTCTCGTGGGAGCACTGCTGGTCGTAATGCCCCTGGCAGACGTGCCTCCACAGGTCTTACAACCTCAGGTATGTTCCGGGCTGTAATGCAGGCACAGGCGTGTATAGAACAGTACACCAGACAGGGACTAAGGGTGCAGAGGGCCCATAACACCGCTATCAATGACAGTATCCGTTACCTTGCTGGTGCCATCCGTAATTATACCAAGGTCATTGACAGACGTTGGGGGGGAGACATTAGATGCCGTCCGCAATGTCATGTCCATGTGCCAGGACAGTGCAGGATGGCTGAGACGTCGAAGTGGACGCATGCCAGCAACATCATCAGCTGGCAGTTGTCGCGGACGACAAACAAGTCACAGCCACTCCCATAGTGGCAGTACCAGCCCCAGCAATGTTGGGGCTGGGCTGTCAATAGACCATCCTAGAAGACCACGTGCACGTGGCTCAGGCCAGTCCCAGCAGGGACATGGGTCCAGTTGACATCCCTCTCTGCCTCTGATGATAGCACCCAGTCTGGCTTGGTACCCGATACTGTCCATGGCACCCCTGCCAGGCACGGGTACTGTGTCCGTGGCCAGAGACGGTGATCTGTACAGCCTGGCAGGTACAGTCTGTGGCTGTCCTACAACCTCCCGTATTTGGCAGCCACATGGTGGAACTGTGTGCATGCAGACACACACACGTAAACCAAACACCTAGGGCTAACACATTAATTCAACATTGACCCATGCTGTACTGTTGTCCCTCACACACACACACACACACACACACACACACAGACACACACACAGACACACACACAGACACACACACAGACACACACACACACGTCTATTGGATGGGTCAATGTCAGGCTCTGGCAAACCAACAACACACCCTGTGCATATGATGAAACTGTGCCAACTCCTGTCATCTGTAACATTGATGCAGGAACAGGCTAATATGGTGCTGATGCACAGGGTGACTTAATAGCAGTGTAGCAATGTTAGCATGTTGTCAACAGTAAAGTGTACTGATATCCTTGTAGGTATATCTGAGCAGGCATGATGCATTAAAGCTATGATTATCAATGTAGTATTGTTTACACCAGTGTTAATTCTAAAAATGTATTGTCCGCCCATGTGCCACTTGGCTGATGTGTGTGTAGTTCTGGCAGCATGTGTTGGTGAGTGGACAGTACGTGTGTGATGTGTGCAGTACAGATTTGCAGGTGTACATTTGCGAACATGGTGGAGGTGCACTGTCTGCATGTACGTGCATAGTGGACACATGGGAAGGGTGACATGCCCTGTATTACACAGTGTTAACACTTCATAGTTTCTATTGGTGGCCAGTATGCATTTTACTACACATATGTTTTAACTTGAGTACACATGTGTGTATGACATGGTTTGACACTATGCTGTGGGTGTTACTGTTACTGTCTGTCATTGGTTTGCATTCTGGTAGTATACACAACCTCAACAGCCTGACTATAACCAGTCGTTGGATGATGTCTTGACAACTGACACACAGTTGTAGGAAACACAGTAGCATTTGGATCCTTCCGGTACTATACTATACCAGTAACCAGTGGTACTGACCGCCAACCATTCCTGGGACCACTCCTGTATGGCATGTATCCCTCTTAGGTACAAGCAAACACACTAGGGATACGTCTGTCCACATCTGGTAATGCATACAGTGGCCTACAATGCATTCTCCGGATGAGACAGCTATCCTCCACAAGAGTATCATACAGACAGATACCTGTTGTCCAACCCATGCTGTAAAGCTATAAGCCAACTATAGCATAGTCATCCACATTTACTAAACATAGTATCCCGGCAGTACCACATAGGTAGTAGCCCACAACATGTAGAAGGGGTACCAATGTGTACATACAGCCACTTGTTATGTCATCTGTCCTTTGGTATTCACATTTCCAAAGGTATTCTAAAGTCCCTTGGTGTATCACATAAGTAATAAGGGGTCTGTATGCATATCCAAGAAGCTGTTTTACACCTATAATGAGTGTCCATTATTGACATACTTTGTTGTGTTTGAACATGTCTGAAATATACCCCAGCCATGAACTCTCACTCACACTATTCTATAGGAACTGTCATGGGTGTGTGTGACACAGATGACCTGGGCCACAGATCACTACAGTGGCTGGCCTTGTCACAAACATACATATGTGACCTAAGGTCTGAGAAGCAGCAGCACAATCTGTCAAAGGTAACAGATGTAGTCATGTAGAAAGCAGGCTTCACACCTATGAACTAATTGAGGTCACGTACATATATGTATTTGCCACACAGATACCTGATATGTGCAATGCACATATTGTTGTTTTAATGATATGTCATACAGTAATAAAAGCAAAACCCACAATACATTGACCAACAGTGTCTCACACACACACACACACACACACACACACACACACACACACACACACACACACAGCAACTGCAGGATTCAAATCCCTACCTAACTACGTTATGATACTAGAGAGATACTCTTTAACATGACGTGCTATATGCCTTATTGGCAGTTTTTATTTCCACTGCTGTATTTGTGGGATGCTGACATCATCAGACTTGCCAAAGAGGGATATACCTCTTTTAAGGTGTTTTCCTAGTGTCCAAAAAGGGCACTCCTCTCAAAGGAAATCACACACACTCAGCAATTGCAGGATTCAAACCCCTACTTAACTATGTTATGATATTAGAGAAATTTACATTAACACGACGCGCTATATGCTTTACTGGGAGTTTTCATTTCCACTGCTGTATTTGTGGGATGCTGACATCATCAGACTTGCCAAAGAGGTATATACCTCTTTTAAGGTGTTTTCCTAGTGTCCAAAAAGGGCACTCCTCTCAAAGGAAATCACACACAAACATACACACTCAGCAATTGCAGGATTCAAACCCCTACCTAACTATGTTATGATACACATTAACATGACGCGCTATATGCTTTACTGGGTGTTTTCATTTCTCCTGCTATATTTGTAGGATGCTGACATCATCAGACTAGACATGGTAATGTATGTGCACTTTGTTTTATACAATCCCAGGACTGAGCCATGGGGGACAGCAGGTGTTAACAGCTTGAACAGGACTCCATAATTCTTAGCTTGTATGATCTATCTGTGGACCAGTTGCCAATCCATCATATGACAATACATAGTTATGCACAGGTTGTTGATTTTGTGAATATGGCATGTGTCTGGGATGTTGGAAAAGGGCTATTCAAATTCTATGTGGGACGTGTGTAGCTCATTTCAGTGATGTATGTCCTGGGTGGCTGCCTTGCAAACAGTCTAGCAGGTTTGGGAACCATGATCTGCCCACGACCAAACCATAGTTGGTAGGGTTGTGTGTTTGTAGGCTTCCAATAGCTCTGTTTATGATTTCAGTCATGATGGACTCCATGGCCTTGCAGATCAGACTTCATAGGCTTATAAGACTATAGTTCCCATGGTCTGTTGTGCACCAACACTTGTGGAGTGTGCCATATGTTGCTGTAACCCATTCAACAGTTTCATATCCTGTAGAGAGGGTGAGGCTCAACAGACTGTTCAGGTGCAGGGTCTGTTTGTTCTGCAGTTCACTTATGACACATATAGGGAAACAATGTAATCCAATTGATGCCATGTTTTCAGCTTTGGAAGGAGCTGTTTACCCATTCTACATGTGATATCTCCTGGTGTGATGATAGGGCCTTTTGTCAGTGGGAGGTGGGTATGTATGTATGGGCCTGTCTGACAGGATGTTGGCATTGCCAGTCATTTACAGTTAACCCTGACTCAGGACATATATGAGTGTACATTGCTATTTATGACATAGCTGAAGGAAGTGATGTTATGTGATCCTATCTCGCCTACATTCTGTACTGATGGGTTCGGAGCCGATCCCTCAGCTCCGACTTGGCACGCTTATGCTATAGAGCGAGGCCTCTTATTGGCTGAGCTATCTTTATCCCAGGATGCACCACCACTAATCCCCCAGATCTCGTTTGCCGCCAACAAGCTTAGACGTGGTCTCAACATTGGCTGGGCTAAGTACTATTTATTAGGCTTTTTCCTGTCACAAATTTCCTTACCTTGAACCCAAAAGCTGTTTTAACAGCTATTGTTGTTATATTAGCGTGATTGGTGAATTTCTGTTGGTAAATTCGTGATTTTTTCAGTCAGGGAAGGTTTCCCGTTTTAGTTAGAGGGGCCTTCCCCTGTTTCTTTGCTGCTTGTGTATCTTTCTTGGGTCAAGTACCCGTTTAAGTTAGAGGGTCTTGACTCTCTTTCTCTCGTTTTTGTCTATAACTGTTTAGTGTATAAAAAAAAAAAATATATTGTTGTTATATTTTGTTAAAGTTGTTGAATTTAACTAAAGTTTAGTGTTTTTTTCTCTAGATAGGTTCTGTGGCATACCAGTTATGTCTAAAGAACACAAACCCTCCGGGTTTAAGAAATGCACGAGGTGTCGAGGTGTGGTTTTAAAATGTCCATAACGGACGACCACTCCTCGTGCGTCTATTGCTTTGGTGCTAAACACCTACAAGAGTCGTGCAGTGTGTGCCACGCGTTCTCTTCTAGAGTCCTCCAGGAGAGGAAAAACAAATTAATCCTCAAGGGATTAATCAAGCCTTCTTTTGAGGAGGCTTTATCTTCCTCTCTGTCTCCTTCTAAAAAGAAGAAAGCGTCGGCTCCGACCAGTCAGTCGGAACCGACCGCTAAAAAAGCTAAGCAGACTTCTCCATCGGCTCCACGGACTTCGGAGCCGAGGTCGGAACAGTCTGCCTCGATGCCTCCAGCCTCGACCCCTCTGGTTTCGGAGCCGAGGTCTGGGGCATCGAGAGGCAGGTCACCCTCATCGGCTCCACTGATATTGGAGCCGATGGATACCGGCTCAGACTCTTCCCCTCGGGCGAAGTACTTATCGGCACCGAGGAAATTTCCTTGAAACCTTCCTCGGGCCGATAGTTGAGTCCATTCGAGCGGTCCCGAGCCCTTCGGAGCCGATGGAGAAATCGGTTCGGCCCGATCGGTATCCTCTAGATCATCCAAGATGTCTGATTCGGACATCGACAGGGTGCTCCCGACTCTTCCAGTCTCCGGTGTTCCAAAAGCTAGTTTTGGCTCCAGCCCATTTGGCCGGAGCCGATGGTCCACTCCCCTACTGTGGTTCCTCCTCCAACAGCCCGGCACCGCTGGAGCGGTGCTGGTGGAACCTGTGGAGGTGTTAGGGTCGGGCCGACCCTTGCTCCAACTCCGGCTCTTGGGTGGAGTTCAGTACACGGACTTCTTCCTTGGCCCTGGGGAGGCTTGGGATTGATGCTTCGGTCCCAAGTCTCCCTCTTGGTCGTCGGCGGGAGTGCCGTCCACTGTCGTGGCCCGCGGAGGTGGGACCCTCCCAGGATTCTGGTGGTCCCGCCTTCAGGGCTATGAGGAGTGCTTTAGCCAAATCTTCCTTGGCTACCTCCACGGTTTCCCCAGCTCCTTCCCTACATACGGAGACTGGGTCATTGGCAGTCCCCTGTCCTTAGACAGCGGAGCCCGGGCCTCAGGTTACCCCGCTGGGGTTTCTCCCCCTCCTGGAGGTCCTTCTGAAGCCTCTTCAGAAGAACCCCCCAGGAAGAGATCGTGCAAGAGGAAGCACGTCGACTCCCCTGATGAGTCTCTGTCTTCCGACACTGCTCTCGTTGATGCAGGTGGGTCCCCCAAGGCGTCCTCGGATGATGTCTCTACTGCAGACGTCCTGGCCGCCCTAAAACAACGAGGCTGGCAGTCCAAACCTCCCTCTGCTGATGAGTCGGTGTTCCTGAAGGCCTTCGGGGCTCAGCCCTCCGCCTCCTGGGTGTCTCCGCCCTTCGACGAGCTCTTGGATTTGATCTGTCGAAGGCGGAACCAGACTCTGTGGAACGGTGCCTGCTCGTCCGAACAAATTTCTCGGGCCCCTGATAGAGAGTTCCTAACTAAAGGTGTGGCTGTAGATGCTTTGGTGGTGGCATCTGCTACCCAGCAAGATGTAGCAGAGGCTTCTACGTCCGTCCATCCTCCTAATAAGGAGTCTAGGAGCATGGATCGATGCGGAGCGCACCCTCAGTTCAACGGCCTTTACACTGAGGTCCCTGAACTACCTTACGCACTTTACCAGATTTCAGAGGGATCTGATTAAGGAGCTATCCGATACCCTCTTGGGTAACCTGCCTGAGGAGCTGGCCCAGGCGGTTGGCTCTCAGCTGGCTACAATGTCGTCCATTTCGAACTTCGTCCATGAGGCTCATTTCTTATGCAGCCGAAGGGAAATAAATGGCGGGTACAGGCATTGCTCACGGAGACAAGCCTGGCTCCGCCTGTGTCATTTTGCGGAGGCCTTTAAGTCTTCCTTTGTCGACGCCCCCTTTGATGGGTCCTCCTTGTTTGGACCCAAGGTAAAGGACACACTAACCGCTGTGAACAGGAGGGTAAGACTCTGACTGCCGTGAGCACGATTTTCCACTCCCTTTCGGCCTTATCCCAAGGCTAAAAGAGGAGGGAAAATGTGGTTCCGTAGATCTCAGAAGCCTTACCCCTCTCAGTAGGAGGATTCCCCTTCCAGAGGCAGAGGAGGGGGAAATTCTTCCGGAAGACGCCATCCCAGAGGCGGCAGAGGCCGTCGCAACACTGGAGACCGCAAGTCCTTTCGTGGCTCTTCAGCCTTTCATAGTCCCTGAGGGATTGCCCGGCTGTGCTGCTCCGGAGCCAGTCGGGGGTCGTTTCTCGAAGCACCTGAAGGCCTGGGAAGGTATCACCCAGGACCGATGGGTGCTTCGGATTATCGCCGGAGGTTACTCCATCCCATTCTCTCACCCCCCCTCAGTCCAAAAAAATCCCGGACCCGCCACCCAGTCAACGGGATACCACAGCCTCAGAAGTTTCAAAGCTGCTGCAAAAAGGAGTCATCCAACCGGTCCCCGCAGACCAGATCGGATTAGGGACTTACTCAAGATTCTTTTGGTGCCAAAAGACCGGGGACTTGAGGCCCATTTTGGACCTCAGCATCCTAAACCGTTCAGTCAGAAAGTCCAAGTTCCGAATGGTCACCCTACAAACCATTCTCCCATTGCTGGAGAAAGGTGTTTGGATGTGCTCCATAGATCTCAAGGATGCTTATTATCACATCATGGTACATCAAGCGTCCAGGAGACATCTGCGCTTCAGCCTAGGAGGCAGTCATTTTCAGTTCCGTGCGCTGCCCTTTGGTCACACCACAGCCCCCAGGGTGTTCACCAAGTGTTTGGCAGTCGTGACTGCTCAGCTGAGAAGTCTAGGATTCCAGGTGTTTCCGTATCTAGACGACTGGCTCCTAACCGCCACCTCCAAGCATCTACTTCTGCGGAGCCTACAAGCCACTATATCTCTGGGCAATTCCCTTGGGATCACCTTCAATTGGCCAAAGTCTGTGTTGCTGCCATCTCAACGAATAAGATTCATAGGGGTAGAGATAGACTCAAACCAAATGCGGGTCTATCTACCTACAGACAGAATAGAAACCATACAGACTCAAGTTCGAGCCTTACTTCCCAGGTCCAAAGCCCCAGCCAGAATGGTCCTGCAGCTACTAGGATCCATGTCCGCCACGGTTCTTCTAGTCCCCTTGGCAAGGTTACACATGAGAATTCTCCAGTGGCTTCTTTCAGCTCAGTGGTCCTTTCAGGAACTCCCCCTCAGTCACCTTGTATGGATCACGGAATCTTGCAGACGGGACCTTCGCTGGTGGCTAGTGCCCTCCAACTTGGATCAGGGACGACCCTTTGTTCTACCTCCTCAGACGACCACTTTGACCACGGACGCCTCCCAGACGGGGTGGGGGGGGCATTCCCTGGGCAGGTCAGTCCAAGGCAAATGGCATCCGGAGGAGACTTTGCTTCATATCAACATCTTAGAAATGAGGGCAGTCCCTTCAAGCCCTTCACGATTATCTCCCTCAGGGCGCAATTGCTGTTCACTCAGACAACATGTCAGTTGTTTGGTACTTGAACAAACAGGGAGGGACCAGATCCTATCCTCTTTGCAGAGAAGCCATGAGAGTTTGGGAATGGGCAGTCTCGACCAAACGTTTCCTAGTGGCTACTCACATACAGGGCAAGTCCAATGTGATAGCCGACAGATTGAGCAGAACCTTCCTCTCTCCTCACGAATGGTCTCTGAATATGACAGTTGCAAGTCAGATTTTCAGCGAATGGGGAGTTCCTTGTTGCGACCTCTTCGCGACTCCTCTGGTTGCGAAGTGCAAAGAATTCTTCTCCCTAACCCCGGCTCCGGGGAAGAGCCCCATGGATGCATTAGTCCACCCTTGGCCCACCGGCTTGCTTTATGCCTTCCCGCCAGTTCCTCTCCTTCCCAGAGTGATTCAAAAGGCATCTCTCTTGGGAAGCAAAATGATCTTAATTGCTCCTTACTGGCCTCATCAAGTATGGTTCCCCTATCTTCGGAAACATGCCCTGGGAAGTCCATGGTTCCTGGATCAGATCCCAGACCTACTGGTTCATCAGTCGGGACTATTCCACCAGTCCCTACACACCTTAAAATTGACGGCTTGGCTCCTCCTCTTCCAACGATAGTCAGGAGTCATACATTGGATCCAGATGTTGTACACATATTATCTTCGGCCCATAAGTCTGCTACAAAGAAACTGTATTCTAGCAAATGGAAAAGATTTGCTATTTGGGCTCAACTCCGGGGCCTGGACCCCATTTCTATTCCCGTGGCAGAAGTACTAAAATTTCTGACTTCTCTTTTCAATCAAGGCTCTTCAGTTTCTACCATCAAGGTACAATTGGCAGCAATTTCTAATTTTCACGAATCCATGGACCCACCTTTAATGAGCAACAGATTGTGTAAGACCTTCTTGAAAGGTGCTGCTCTATTAAGACCTCCGATTTCTCATCCTGCACCTCCATGGGATCTCGATATAGTGTTACGCGCCTTGACTTCCTTCCCCTTTGAACCGGCAGCTACATGTGATCTAAAGTTTCTATCATGGAAGACAGCCTTTCTGGTGGCGATTACTTCTGCCAGAAGAGTTTCAGAGCTTCAGGCTTTGTCAGTAAAACTCCCGCACTTGGTTTTTCACAAAGACAGAGTATCCCTCAGGCCAAATCCTTCCTTTGTCCCTAAAGTTTGTTCTAGTTTCTGCTTACAGCAATCGTTAGAGCTTCCAGTTTTTTTCCCGAAATACTCTAACAAAGCGGAGTTCATATTCCACACACTAGATGTCCACAGACAGTTACGTTTTTATCTAGATAGGACCAAACAATCAAGGAAAACAGATCAGTTGTTTGTATCCTTTGCAGACAATAAATTGGGCAAAGCTGTCACAAAGGTCACTATTGCCAAATGGATCAGGGACTGTATTACTCAAGCTTATTTTTATTCTAACAAAGAGCTTACTGCCTCTGTCAAAGCTCATTCTACAAGGGCTATGGCTACTTCGATAGCATTTCATTCTAAGCTTGCTATTAGTGACATTTGTGCTGCGGCTACATGGTCTTCCCCGCACACCTTTATTTCCCACTACAAATTAGATGTGGCATCTAGGAGGACGAGCTTCATTTGGTTCCACAGTGCTCAGGAGTGTTTTCCAATGAGCCACCCGGGATTTAGGTGCTAGGGACGCTGTCCCATCAGTACAGAATGTAGGCGAGATAGGATCGCATAACATCTTTTAGTTATGTACTCACCATAACTTTAGATGTTTGGGATCCATCTCGCCTACATTCCTAATAACCCACCCTCCTTTCCCCTTCCTTGGAGATCAGAGGATATCAGAAGGTCCGAATCCTGTTTCATCTTGAAACATCTAACAATGTTATATAATCAAGTTATGCATGTGTGCATGAATGCGGACAAACAAGATCTGGGGGGTTAGTGGTGGTGCATCCTGGGATAAAGATAGCTCAGCCAATAAGAGGCCTCGCTCTATAGCATAAGCGTGCCGATCAGTACAGAATGTAGGCGAGATGGATCCCAAACATCTAAAGTTATGGTGAGTACATAACTAAAAGTTATGGTTCTGTCTGGACTCCTTCGCGGATAACCTTTCCAAAACACCAACAAACCTAAGCACTAAACCCCTCTTATACTCTTTTAAACACGTAACACCCTACTGATCCTTTTTGATCAGTCAAAAAGTATTTCATCATAATATCCTGACATGTCCAAAGGTCAGTTTTGTGTGTACTCTCCAGTCCAGCTGGTGAATATGGGAATTTTGAGGCAATGTTACAACTGCCTTATGTACACAGACAACCCTCTCCTCCTCCCAACAAACTCAAATATATGTGAGAGATGCAACTATATAGCCAAACTGGAGTCTGAGCTCTCTCAACCCATGACTGGTACAGTCTATCAGGAGGAGAAGGTAACCACACACACCACAAATCCAGTCTCACATAGATCTGTAGCAACAGCAAACCAAACACATAAACATACAGAAACATACTCGGAGGCTCTAAATAAAAATCTGCCTAAGCAGCAGAGACCTCCAAAGCAGACACCCAAACAACTGCTACCCCACAAGAATACCCACATACCACATAATTCACAAAGTCAGTATGCCACACAGTCAATGCCCTTAAGGCTAAACAACACACCTAATACACTTGTAATAGGTGACTCTATTGTCAGACACACCGACGTCCCACTCACCAGGCTGAACAAGGAGAAGGTCACTATAAGCTGTCTGTCAGGTGCCAGGATCCGCCACAACACATGCACTCAGGTCACTCCAAAGCAGGTACAAATATGACTCAGTCATTGTCCATGCTGGTGTGAATGACCTGAGACGTACCTCCCTGGACTACATGGAAAAGAGACATAGAGGAGCTCTCTGATCATGTAGCCCAGGCCAGTATGACCCTGACCTTGAGTAGCATCTTACCCTCACCAAGAATGATGCCACAGTATAAAGACAAAATGATCAATTTTAACAATTGGCTAAAGTATTTGTGTCATTCAAAGGGGATCCAGTGTCTGTCAGCCTGGGATGACATGCTCGACAAGCCACGTTGCTTCACTAGGGGCGGCTTGCACCTGTCACCCCTGGGCTTTGGAATACTGACTAAGGCTCTTGCCACCCCCACAGTGCCTTTTTTAGGCAAGGCTCAAAAGACAAACCCACCTCCATAGACAATACAAGGAAAAAGAAACTAAGGGTAATGCTGCTCAATGCCAGAAGTCTAAACCTCAAAATGCACGCACTCGAGGCTCTCCTCAGTATGGAGAATATCGATAGCTGTGCAGTAACAGAAACCTGGTTCAAGGCTCCCAAAAGCACCCCAGCACTACCAGGTTATACTTCATACCATGCTTTTCGGCCACAAAACTTGGACCGAAACACAAAAGGAGGGGGAGTATCCATATACATCAAAGATACCCACACCTCCAGGTTAGTAGCACTGCACGAAACATCGGAGACCATCCATGTGAAACTAACAGTGGGCAAAACTGCCTTTCAGTTTGTAGCCTGCTACAGACCACCCTCCCAAACTCAGGAACCCCACTCGGCTTTCCTGAGAACACTGGAGAATTTGAAGGTCTCTCCAAACACCATTATATTGGGTGACTTCAACTACCCAAACATTGACTGGGAATACTACTCAAGCCCCAACACCCTCGCCCAACAGTTCCTAGAATTTGTAAACTCAAATGCTATGGAACAACTGGTCACCTGCCCCACAAGAGGGGAAAACATATTGGACCTGGTCATCACCAACATGGGGACTCTATGTTCCACACCAGAGGTATTCCCCTCATTGGTAAGGTCAGACCATAAATTACTCTCACTGGACATCCATATCCCATCCCCACCCCCAGCCAAGGTCACCTCAGTGAAGAACTTCTCAAAAGCAAACTTCACATTTCTCAAAACCGAGGTGGTATCCTTCAAAGCCCCCGGGCCAGTGGAAAATACGGCTCAAACCGCAGAATCCTTTACAAACGCATTCTGTGGACACCTACAGGAATGCATGGATTGTGCTATCCCAAATAAAACCAAGACTGACTCCTCCAAAGACAGGAGACTTGTCTGGTGGACCCTGGCCATAAATAAGCTATACAACAGAAGGAGGAAGTTACTACATGATAGAGCAAAATCTCAAAAAGGGAAGGCATCTCTGATCAGTACTAGCAAGAAGCTACGATCCCTCAAAAAATCATCTAAGGCCAGCTTCGAAAGAAAAATTGCACAAGACACTAAAGACAATCACAAGGCCTTCTTTAGTTATGTCAGGTACCTGTGTGGCAACTCCCAGATATGCTCTGAGTTAGTGCAACATGACAAAAATACACTGAACCCACAGACATTGCCAACATCCTGTCAGACAGGTTCAGTGCAGATTTCTCCCCCCATCCTTCCCAAAAGAGCAAATGTCCATCCCAATAGAGTGTAGCCTTCCTGACATCACAGATGAACAGGTGAGAGCTGCCCTCTCCAAAGCAAAAAGAACAGCATCAATGGGACCGGACGGTATCCCAGTCTGCATCTTACACGAGCTTCAAGAAGAACTTAACCCTCACATGAAGTCACTGTTCAATCTCAGCCTTACTACAGGATATGTACCCAAGGAATGGCGTACAGCAACAGTGGTCCCACTCCACAAAGGTGGTGCCACAACGAACCCTGGAAACTATCGCCCTATCAGCCTGACTAGCCTGGTCTGCAAAGCTATGGAGCGTATCATCATGGAACTCATAAACAAAGACATCAGGAACATCCAGACACGGGATCCTACCCAATTCAGCGTTGTTAAGGGCAGATCTTGCCTCTTGAACCTGGTCGATGTCTTTGAAACAGTTAACAGGGCCATAGATGAAGGGAAGGTAGTCCACACAGCCTACCTGGACCTCGCAAAAGCCTTCAACACAATGCCCCACTCAGGCATCATAAATAAGCTCACCAGCTTAAATACCGACCCATATGTCACAAGATGGGTTGCAAACTGGCTCAGGGATAGCACCCACATGGTCAGAATTGCAGGTGCCATGGCAGACTCTAAACCAGTTGCAAGTGGCATCCCACAAGGCTCAGTCCTGGGACCTCTCTTGTTCGGCATATATTTCTCTGAGGTACAGGCTAACCCGGGAGGACTATGGCTGACCAAGTTCGCAGATTACTGCAAACTGGGTGCCATAATCAACTCTCCGGCTGACACAAGCATCCTCCAAAAGGGTCTCACAGAGACGGATAACTGGTGCCAGAGCCATGGCCTAAAGCTAAATGCCACAAAATGCATAGTCATCCCCTTTGGGAAAACCAAAGTGCCCACAAATTACCACATAGGTGGTAATCCATTAAGTACGGAAGTAATTAGGGATTTGGGGACCCAAGTAGATAGTAATCTCTCCTTTGACAATCACATTGCCAAAGTGGTTAGAAAGACCTTCTATATAGCCCACCTTATCATGAAAGGTTTCACATCTAGATCAAGAGAGGTCATTGTGCCCCTCTACTCATCACTCATCAGACCCATAATTGAATACAGTGCCCCATTTGGGATGTACCATACCCGACACCTGCAGCAACTGGAAAGACCCCAAAAGTACATCACCAAGAAGATCAAGGGACTCAAACAGATGCCCTACGCAGTTCAGCTAAAGAAACTTCAGCTCTACTCTGTTGCTTGCCACCTACTCAGAGGCAATCTGTGCCTGACGTATAAAGCAATGTCCAACCCAGAATTAATGAACATGCTCCACCTCAGGAAATCCAAATCCCTTAGAGCTACATGCTCCAGGGACTTAAACCTCAGCACAGAAATAAATAGGACATGCTGGAGGGACAGAGTCATATCCCAGAGGCTCCCCTCACTCTGGAACAAAATCCCAGTCCAAGTTAGGCAGAGCCACTCACTGACCCTCTTCAAGAGAAATCATGACGAGTGGATGGAAGATCGTAAGTTTACCCCTGGGATCTCTTTTGGGTCCCTGCTAGACAGAGGCACAATAAACTAACCGTAAAAGGGCTATCTTCTGTGACCTACTATTCAAAGGCACAGTCTACTCATCTAAAAGGGTGGTGAAAGCCAAACACACTCTGGCTAGGCTTATAAATGCCCTAGGGCAGATAGCCTAGTATCAACCTATGATAATGTTTGGAGTGCACATTGTTTATTGATGATACTGATTGCAGTTTTTTTTATCTTCTTTGCTTTCCCACTTTCTATGAACAACCTAAGTATCTGTAGTACATATTTGATTATGACAAGGTTCCAATATATTATATATGTGTCTGTTGTCATATAACTGTGTGCACAAGGCAGGATTGGTGAATAGTGAGAGGTTCCTGGGTTAACATATGCAACTGCCAGATATGTGTGGCTCACTGCTGTACTCAGACATGGCCTAAGTGTGTGAGCATGCCCAGTTTGGCCTTTCAGTATTTTGTTGCCTGATATTTGCCTCATTTATTCAAGTGTGTGAGCATGCCCAGTGTGACCTTTAAGTATGTTGCTGTCTGAAGTCCACTACATTTGTTGATGTGTGTGAACATGCCCAATATTAACATTTATACTATATGTGTGTTGAAAATCAAGTTGTATTTCTTCTGCAGGGCTCACCTTTGTGTCATAACTCGACAGGGATTATGCTGTGCCTGCAGGGTTTCCATGAGACACTTTGCATAGACTTATCAACATTTCTTCATACAGGCTGACCAGTGAAATACTGTCATGGTTTAGTACTGTGACTATAGTGCACAGTATCCTGGGTTCGAGGACTGTCACTGCTTTATATTTTCATACTGGGCAGACCAGACTGCTTAAGGAACAGTAAAGCAAATATGAGCATGTTTACCTGCTTTTGCTCAACTATGCCCAACTTTGACCGAACATGCCCAACATTGCTCAACGTTAACCAACATTGCTGAACGTTGCCCAATATTGCTCAACATTGCCCAAAGTTGTGCTAGTTAGTGTGTGCAATTTTGTTTACATATACTACATAGTGGTAAAAGCTGTTTAGCACTGCTTTATATTGTTAAAACATGGCAGTCATGCCTCAGGTGGTGCTGCAGGGCTGCCTATGTCGGATGCACATAGTACAATCCCTATACATGTTTGAAAACAGGTAGTGTCAAGTTAGGGTTTTCGCAGGATCATATTATGTAGCATAGCACATACCATGACAATTTGGGTATGTGTAGTTGGCGAGTACTGCAAGGCTCCACCAGATGTGTCCAGGCACCGGAACCGTGACTTGAGCAGCTCAAACACACACTCGATTACATTTCATGTTTCTGCATGTGCCTCATTATGGCATTCCTGTTCAGGTGGGTGTGCATTTCTGATGGGTGTCATCAGCCATGGCTCCAGTGCATATGCAGCATCCCCCACTAGGTGACCATGAGGGATGTCCCCATTGGCAAATGTCTGGTACAGCTGTGTCAGATGCCAGATATGGGAATCATGGTAGCTTCCAGGGCAGCCAGCACACACATTCAGTATTATGCCCTGGGCATCACACACGACCTGGCAATTGATGGAGGGGAAGCCCTTGCAGTTAAAGTAGGCCCTACCCCGCTCACCGGCTGGTGCTTTGATGCGTATGTGCGTGCAGTCTATTGCACCCACTACCTCAGGGTATTCCACTATTTGCTGGAAAAGATGCATATTGCTGGCCAATACCTCATGGGAATTGGGGAAATATACATGATCACCAACGTGCTGACATGGCATTCAGGAACTGGTGCAGTACCCTGGATGCTGATGCCTGTGAAATCCCCATCATATCACCAGTTGGTCTCTGGAAGGTATCTGTTGCTAGTATTCTTAGGCCAACACATACCTTGGTTTCCACTGAGATGGGTTCCCCTCTGTTGGTTCTGTGTGTTAGGCGTGGCCTGCACAGCTCAACAATTTGCTGCATGAGGTCTCTGTCCACTCTATAGTGCTGCACTATCTCCAGCTCATGTAGCCCCTGGTAGGTTACCCTGGGCCTGTACACTCATCTCCGTCTCCACACTGTGGGTTGCTCAGCAGCATTAGCATTGTCACCACCCTCAGCATGTTGCATATGTTGTCTTATAACAGCAAAGGCAGCCCCTAACATTTCTTTGTATCAGTAAAGCTTTTTAAGTTTTCACTTCTCTTAGTTTACTGCAGTGTTGCAGTGCCTCTGAGGAAAACATGGTGGAAAGTTGTTTGCAGATTTTTAAGTGCTGGGCTGGGCTGGGCTACTATACTGCCTGTGTAATTGCCTGATTCTGATTGTTTTCACCTGCTAGCTCTGCTAATTCTCCTTGATTAACTTCCTACTATTTGTTGTGCTTCATTTTCCCTTTCTCTTTTCACAGGGGGCAGCGCTGCGCAAACAAGCGCACACCAGCTCACATGCACGCACACATGCTTACACGGCCTTACACTTGCTGACTCCTGCTTAAACGTGCTCACACAGGCGCAAACGCGCTTACACATGCTTAATCCGGCTTAAACATGCACACACGCGCGCGCACAGTCTTACTCGGTTATACAGGCACACACTTGTGGTGGCCTAATGGTTATGGTGTTTGCCTTACAAACACAAGGTGCAGGGTTTGAATCTCACAAGGGATAATTGGCTAGGCTTAAAATGGCTCGCAAAGGCAGTTAGCCTAGTACTAATCTATGAACCTATGAACCCGCGCGCAAACATGTTGCAGGCACTTCAACAAGAAACTTTAGTGTTATCCACGGCATACACCTTCAATTTCTTGCCTTTAGCTAGGATACCTGTTGACACACCTCTTCCAGTGATGAGTAACTGACAGCAAACACATGCCACTCTGCTCCAATGGGCTTACATTCATTCATACATACCCCCCTCGTGATGTCACCTATCTTCTACTCTGATACTCCCCTTATCCTACTCTTACACTCCACAGACATTGCTCATTTGCCATGTAAAATTGGGATTCACTATCCTTACCCTCATTTGTATAGGATTGCCTACTAATGCTTGGTTACATCTCTTAGACTGAGCTTCCTCCCTTAGCAACCTCTACTCAGTAGCCATGTTGTCTTCAGCCTGCCATTCACTTGCATGGAAAATTAATATTTTCAATAAAACCCCTATTTGTGGCTTTTAATTTTTGTTTTTCTGGTTTTTAAAGCACAGCACGTTTGCGCGGCGCTGCGCTATGCTTAAACTTCGGAGATCGAAGTAAAAAAAAAATATTTTTTTTTTATTTTGCAACGAGGAACATTGCCAATGGCCTTATATTTGGCCATTGGCATGCTTCCTCAACTGGATGCATCCTTTTTTTGGAGCTGTCACGGCTCCGTTTTGCTATTTGCAGAATGGTACTCAGTTGTCAACGGAGTACATTTCTGCAAATAACACTACTCTTACTCTGACAGGTTAGGGTTTCCTGGATCACAAATTTACCTCATTTGCATAGCTTTCGGCAGCAAATGAGGTAATTTGCATAACCTAGCCCTGTCCGTGTAAGAGTCGTTTTAGGAGCTCTCTTGCACACCCCTGCTGGCTGTTCCTGGATCGCTCGACTGACATGGTGGCTGTATGGAGTCTTACTCTACTCTTAGACTCCGTGCAAGCCTTCGTGAATCTGGCCCACAGTCTGACAGGTAATGACATATGTCAGAGTATAATAACAATATAATGTGCAAGTCATTTGCCTAGTAGTATTAATTTCTCAAATAGAGAAAAGAGTAAACATCATACTGCAATCATCTGCTAGTTAAAGGATATGAAATATCTTGGTCCCATTGTGCTTAAACATCTTCTCTTACATCTACAAGATCTGTCCAGAGTTGTTCAGATACAGACTGAGATCACATGATAAGAGCTATTATCAAGGCACAGACTGACATGGGTGTCAACCCATCCCCTCATTTGTTAGTGTGGATCGGATTGGCCCTAGCACTCCACTGTAAGAGCCTTCCACGGCACATATATTGGTACCACAGGAGTCAGGAACATTGACTATCCTGGTGCATCCTCCTTCGGCATTGGCTGGATTTAATCCCTTTATCCCAGTCCTCCACCATCTGACACATTTAACGCAGTGGGGGATAGTTGTATTTTAGAACGGACCCCTTGACTTATATTCTTTGACTTCATCTTTGGTGTTGATGAAGCTGGTGCCTTTCTAAGTGTTAGAATAGTTGCTAGTTGAGGTACTGGCATCATTCTCAATGTTAGAGTCATCTAGACCATTGCCATCAATGATACTATGGTTTGGGCTTTCAGCATCCACTTTACTGGGGGCAAAGATGGCAGGCAGGCAGATGTCTTACTTGCCAATAGATTCCACCTCAGCTTTAATTTTTTTTCTTGATAATCATTGCCAGAACATTGAAGTTGGCAAAAGAAGCTCCACCAGTTTTGACTCCCTCCCTTAATATCACTTAGTCTGCAGCCTTGATACCTCATTATCAACACCAAGGACAGAGCAGATCTGAATACCTCAAGCCTTCCCTCAACAAAGACACCATGAGTCTTCAGGAATTTTTACAAGTCCACCACCTGTAACTACACTGAAAGCACACATGCAAAAGGGGGCACATAGACTCTCCTATGAGACTGTCCTATGATATCTCGGACACCTGATACCAACCTCAGTGAAGTGGAAGATAACCCACAGTCCTCCACTGGGGAAACAAAGTTTGTTTTGACCTTAGAAGTAATGAGATAGAGGGGTACTTGGCTCACTGACCCTCCCTTCCCCAAATGAGGAGGTTCTCTTTCAGTCATTTAGATCTGCCCCTTCTATCTCCTGTGTGGTTTCTTCCACCAAGCACATGGTGAACCTGATCAGGGAGAAGACATGACAGGAAGCTGATGTAGCAGAGAGCTTTCTAAGAAAGTCAGGCCAAATACTGCAACCATTTAAAGACAGATCCTCACTGTATCAAATACCCTATGGTGTACTCCATTGCTGTGGAAGAAGCCACTAAGAGGGAACTCTGGTGAGAGTTCAGCAGTGCATCCTCCAGACAAGAGGTCCCACACAATGGACTGCATGGGAAAGTGGGTTTATGTTTCAGGCACCTTTGCTTGCTGAGTGTTAAGCTACCTTACTTATAACTAGGTTCCAATGAGACCTACTAGAGCAGATGCTTGACTCCTTGAGAAAACCTGCCCATCAGACACTTGAAAATAAATCAAGTCATAAGTGGCTACTGTGCGGACCATCTCTAATCTCTCTATGAGGCTGCTGCATAATGCAGCTGATGGAGTGGTTGGGGCAGCAGGCACAGGTATAACCATGAGATGCCAAACCTGGCTCCATGCACACGACTTCACGGACAACTTTATAGTATCCCTCATTAATGCCCATTATAATGAGTATTCCCTTTTTGAACCCAACGTTAGAGATGAACTTTTGAAAAGTGAAGTGGGACAAGACACTTTCTGCCTTAGGAATGGACTTTGAAACCCCCTCAGAAGGTCTATTTCTACCACCCAAAAGTATGCAAAAGCCCTCTTGTTTTAATACATTACAACCTTTTCCCTTCATCTCATTTTTAGGTGGGGCAAATTCTGCCTTGGGAGGCCCTTAATGGATGCCACCCCAGGGGCAGAGGGAGTCCGCAAAATCAGGGATTCCAAGGCCCTTCCTCTGGTAAGCAACCTTAACGTCCCTGAAGGCCTGTCCAATTGCTCACCTCTGGTCTCTCTTCACCTGGACTCATGGATAGACATCATACAAGACAGCTGGGTGAAAATCATACTATCAAGAGGACTACATAATTCCCTATCAAGTTCCCCCAAACTGTCACCCTGCCCCTCCCAAATGTACCACTCAACAGCACAATACAACATCAAAGAAAATCACTCAGCTCCTTCAAGAAAGAGGCATTCAAGAGGTCCCACCAGACTAGAAATGGTCTATAGTCTACTCTAGATTCTTTTTAGTTCTCAAGAAATTAAAGGACCTCAGGCCCATTGTAGACTTAAGTGGCCTAAACAACAATGTAAAAAAAGACAAAGCTCTGGATGGTCACAGTACTTCCTCGTTTACAGGAAGGAGACTCCAGTATGCTTATCTCCACATAAAAATGATTAAAGGGTTCAGATGGTATCTCCACATTTAGTTAGAGAGTGGCCATACCCACCCCATAGTCAATAATTCTATATTACCCTTAATGAGAATTTAACTGGGATCATACCATAGATAATTTGAGGGGCCCATTCATGGCATAACGCATTTAGGAGTTGCCTCTGTCCATTAATGGTAGAGGGGGCAGTCCTGGCATACATTTTCTGTTTTCCACCTATAGATCCAAATTGCATTTGAATATGGACAGGGATGAATTTTGTTTTATGTGGATGGGGAGTCTGTAATATGTGCTTTGAGACATTATATTTACTTTGATTCAGACTAAAGCTTGGATCTTTGCCTTTGCTTGTAAGCTCTTTTTGGATTAATGGTATATGGCAGAGTTGCCAGGCAGGAGGAGAAAGAGTACAAACTCTGCTATGTTAATATGATGAAGCCTTCCCAAGATGGAGAGGCCTAAATGAGTTAGGCCAACTCTGAAAAAGGAAAAGGAAGACATGTTGGAACTGGGGTAATCCAGGAGTCTACTAGTCCACCAGATTCTTTGTGGATTACAGAAAACTAAACAGTCACATAAGGGAAAATGCTTACCTCATGCTCAAAACAGATGATGCCTTATCACAACTGGGTCAGGCTAAGTATTTAATCACTACTGATTTGACCAAAGGTTACTGTTAGGATCCCTTGGCACCAGCAACCTTGTACAGGTCAGGATTTGTAATCTTATTTGGCTAGTATGAGCGTACCAAAACTGCATTTTGGAATTAAGAATTCCACAGCAACTTTCCAGAGGGTGGTAGATTGTATCCTATAAGGAATGGAATTATGTTCTTATTTACCATCTACAGACTGTTATGGGAAGAACATGCTGAACGGGTGAGGGAGATGTTAGGCAGATTGCAAAGGGCATAGCTGACTGTTAAGGCCAACAAGTGCAGAGTGGATATGGCAGAAATATTTTAGATGGATCACAGAGTGGATGGTGGCAAGATTAGGCCAGAAGTTGCCCAGGTTGAAAGTATTTGGGTATGACCTGCATCTACCACCAATAAACAGGTAGGAACATTATTATGGACAGCAGGGTACTAAAGGAAGTTTGTTCCCCACTATAATACAGCTACTACTCCCTTTACGAATCTCACCAAGAAAAACAGACCAGATAAAGTTATCAAGACTCCAGTCTCTAAGCAGACATTTCAAACACTGAAGAAGTTTTTGAATAGAGCCCCTAAAGTAGCTACTCTTGATAATAGTCAAGAATTCACTGGGCATATATACACTTCCAACTTTGGGGTGAAAGCTGTACTTATCTAGTTTTTTTTTCAGAGGGAGATGATTGCCCTATGTACTTGAGCAGTCCACATCAATCCACGGTGGAATCCATTGCAACCACATCCTGAGTGTCTGAGAATAGTCTACACTCTGCAAAAGCTGCAACCCTATGTGTATTGCAGAAAGTTCACTATGGGTAAAGACCATAGTTCTTTGAAGTGGCTGCACAGCTCAAGTGAGCAGAGTGGAAAGCTTCTTAGATGCAGTTTAGCTTTGCAGTTCTGTAGCATGACTATCCTGAATGGGAGTGGCATTGCTAATGCCAATGTAGATGATATATTCAGTAAGGGAACATGCTAGTGTACAAACAAAATGCACCTGCTAATCAAGCTCCATTTCATAATGGTTGGCTCCAAAAGACTAATATGATGTTTTTATGGGAGATAATTGTGGCATCAGGGTAGAGAAACCTATTTAAAATTTAATTTTACTTTCTTATTTCAGTCTGCTGGCAGATTTGTAAAGCTATATTTAAGCTTTGTGAGCTCTGCAATATGTTTGCTTGTTGTGGCATAAAATGCATATAGTCTTTTGACCTTTTTTGTTAAATGGATAAATAGAAAAAAGGAGACGAAAGGGAAAAAACTATATATGAAATTTCTAATTGAAATGTAAACTGTAACATTCTGGAGTTTCTAAGGAATGACCTAATGTAATTAAATCGTAAAAGGTTTGGAGTCAGGAAGCTAAATTCAGTTCAAATATTCTTCAAAGAGACAGCTGGGTTGAGCTGGGAAAACAGGCATTAGTATTCAAATGAGAAACTGGCTCATTGTATGTGGCTCTGAAGATGAAAAAATGTTTCTGTGGAACAGAAATACAAAGCTACCATTTTTATTTGGAAATGAAACCAGTGTAAAGTCAATTTTGCTTGAGAGACCTTGATGACCACCTCTGTAAATGCTTGTGTTTTTTTTTAATTTTGCCTTGCATAGTTTAGGAACTTAGAAGAACAGTAGTTCCTAACTCTTTATGCTAGAGTCAGATTTATTTATTTAGCTTAGATTTCTCATTTAAATATTCCTCTCTGTACAACTGTTATTTTTGCTTCTTTTTAATTTACTCAAATATATTTAAAATGGAAGAGCACTGTTGTGACTTCCTGATTGTTTTCATAAAATTGTATTTATTAACTTGTAAGATCATGTGGCTGGTATTTATTATTTAGTTTTGCATTATTATTTATTGCTGGAGGAAATGGTATTTAGTATTGTAGGCTTTCAAGCTGTGGCAACCATTTCCAGAAAACAGCTCACTTGAGCATGTCATCAGTGAAATCATTTTATAACTTTATATTTGTGTATTAATCAAGAGTGGTAGGGTAAGTGTTGGATCTCAAACCAAAAATTCTAGAGTAGTGGCAGTACTAACTTACTAGGAAGAAAGTTGTGGGTTGTTGATGAATTTTACAAGCCCTTCCTGGGAAATGTGCATGTGTGCGTGTGAAAATAATTTGTTTGAAAGGTTGTTACAATGGATATGGGGGGTTAGACAATGCTGGGGATTCTAGGCCAAATACTCCACTGTCCAAGTGGTCAGCAGATAGTCCTAATTTGGGTGTAGATGTTGGAAGCCCATACACAGGGCAACAGTGCATATTACATTTATACTCTTCAGATCAGGTTGTATTTGCTGAATTGGTTAGTGGATCAGATTTATGTGCATTTGTCATATTTACTTTCACCTATTGTGTACCAGTGGTGGGAATTGAAAGACCATTCCTCTGGTGGCAGCAGAACTATATGGTGCAGAGAAGCATACCCAAGTGGTACACCGACTGACAGTACTGGGATTCATACTCTATATGTGCAGAACATGCCATCACACATTGTTGACAGAGAGCATGATCTTTATTTATTTATATATTTGTTAAATACTGGGTAAATGTTCTCTTCCAGAGACCCTTTTCAGACACAACCAAGGCCAAAGGCCTAATAAATTACAATAGAGATGCATTTACAAGTACAAAAACAGTAGAATCACAATGTTGATACACTGTTTACAATAAACTAAATACAAAATGTAATCAAAAAGAATATAAGCCTGCTAGGAGTTAATGCGCTTGCCAAAAAAGCTAAGGTCCAAAATAAATAATAAAATACGGATGGCAAGAGCAAAGCAAAGCAGATGTCCCAAAACAGCATATAAATATCCTCGATACCTCAGTAGTCCACAGTACATCAACAAATAAATAACCGGTGCTGCAACTAGTTCAGTATAAGGACCTATATAATTTATTTTTCGCAAACAGGTTAGCGCTTTCACCAAATGGCTTCATCAGACCAACTAAAACATTTTACTCATCAGTTTAAATACATAAAATGGCGGGAAGAGCAGCCAGTCTTAAAGTGAAAGAATCAATATTCATTTTCACCTGTATAAATCAAATCAACTATTCAAATGTATACAATAAAAACAGCAATCAATAAAAACATTCATATATATATCCAATATTTAATTAACTAAAAACATCAATCATGAACAATTTGGCAAGTGTAGATAAAAGTATCTAACATATAATATCCCTATAACATTAAAAAATGAATAGTCATATAGCAAGATAAAATCCATAGTGTACATATATAAAAAAGGACTGTAAACAGACCTCCCAACCGTTCCGAATTACTCGGATTTTACCAAGTTTTGGGGTCAAAATGAAGGGGTGCCACGATTCCCGAGTGGCACCCCTTCATTTCCGATTTTTCTTCTACTTTTTTCAAACTTTCGCGCTGTCGGTGCTGACGTCATCGCATGCGCAATGATGTCAGCACCGTCAGGCTACCAGCCAGTCGGAATCGAGCTCAAGGAGCTCGCATCATAATTTCCGGCTGGCTTGAATTACGTTAACGGCGGGAATTGCAAGCTGGCGGGTCGCGAAGCAGAATTAAGCTAACAGCGGGGCCGGGAATCGCCGAGATGGGATTAATGGTAGCCGGGAATTGTAAGCTGTTGTTCGCCGAGTCGGGGGGAATTGCAAGCTGACTGACTGTTCAGGATTAATGGCAGCCGGGCCGCGAAGCAGAATTAAGTTAACAGCGGGAATCGCTGTTCAGGAAGGATTAATGGCAGCCAGGGTCCGGATGCAGGTAAACTAGTGCCTTCTATATTCTTGGATCTAGCAAAAGCATTTGATCCATACTAGACTGCAATAAACATTACTGTCCACCTGGACCTTAACTTGGTTTAAATACTGTCTCTTATTTAGGGCTCAGTGAGTCAGTGTGACAAATGGCAAACATGCTACTACTTATCCTACCTACCCATTACCATGGGTATCCATCAGGGTTCAATCCTAAGTCCTCTCTTCTTCAATAGTTTTATAAATAACCTCCATACTGCAGTGGGTCAAGGCTCCATGGTTCAATATGCAGACATCTCCACTCCAATCTACTCAGCTCTAAGCATGTAATCATTATAGGCTATTACACAGCAATTTTTGGCCTCCATCACATCTTTTCTGAGCCAGATTTAATCTTCTGCTGAGCACAAACAAAACAAGCATCATACTTTTCATTCCCAAACAATACTCCCAGGGAGGGAGGAATAACTACTCAGGGGTAAGTGTGTGTGTAAAAATAATAGTGGTGGGTACATACATAAATGTCCTGGGTATTGCAAAATAAGTCAGAAATTGTCCTCAGAGCTTCTGGAAGCTGTCATTCCTGACTGACTGTAGGAGAAAATATGCTTTCATGTTGGCTTACAGGCAAGAGAAAGTGTGCTGTGTTCTCTGATTATTTAACAGAGCAACTGCTTTTGTTTTGTGTTTTAATGGCTGCAGAAGAACGTGCTTTCAGTTTCTTGTACATATTGGCTTGGCTTACAGGAACTGAAAATGTGTGCTAAGCTTGCCTTCCTTATTTAACAGAAATTGCTTTCGTTTTATTGTATTTTAATGGCTGCAGGAGAAAATGTGCTTTCATGTTCACGTTGGCTAACTTGGCTTACAGGCAAGGGTGTGTGCTGTGCTCTCTCTACTTAGAGAAACTGCTTTAATTTTACTTGTATTTTAACGGCTGCAGGAGAAAACGTGGTTTCAGTTTCATGTACATTTTGGCTTGGCTTACAGGAAGAGAAAATGTGTGCTTGTGCTTTACTTAACTGAGAAACTGTTTTCCTTTTACTTGTATTTTAATGGCTGCAGGAGAACATGTGCTTTCATGTACATATTGGCTTACAGGCAAGAAAGTGTGTGCTTTAACAGAGACTGCTTTTATTTTGATTTTACTGCTGCAGGAGAAACTATGCTTTAATGTTCATATTGACTTGCAGGTAGGGCAATGTGTGCTTTACTTATTTAACAAACTGCTTTTGGTTTACTTAACAGCTGCAGCAGAAAGTGTGTCTGAGAGAGACTGTCTGGAATGTTGGCTCATAAATACTTTTGGTCTGTTTCTCTTAAAATTTTGTTTTCTGGCAAATACAATGAGAACTAAATTCACTAAATCATTGCCATTTAAGTTTCAGTCTTCCTGTCTTTCAGGAAATGCATGCTTGGTAACACAAAGTATCATACAAGCAATGTTTAAAATGTGTCCCTTGTTTTGGTCTTTTGTCCCCTTCCCAATAAATTTTTGGTTATTTCCAGATTTCTTATGCTGGATAGGTCTTCAGGGGGAGATGAGTATAGTGTTGTTTATAGTAAGTGTGTTTGTGTTGTCAGTAGACTCAGTAGTATGATGGGTTGAATACTTACTTTTGATATAGAAGGCTGTGGGTTCTACTCCCACAGCATGTAGATTGCTGATACTGATACTCTCTTGTACTTTGCAGTCCTGAGAATGTTCTCTTTGGCAGAGATGGCTAGTAATTATGAGCCTGTTATCAGTTTACCATCAATTCCCTGTTGTAATATTACTAGCTTATTATTTTTTTTATGCAACATAGGCAATTTATATCTCAAGGGCAACAGGCATGTTATTTGTAGATGAAACAATGAAATATTAAGTTGTTTGCTAGCAGCAACCTCTTCATTAGTTACATATCTCTTTAATGTGGAAATATTATGTGACTTTTACTTCTGCAGAGATTGTGCATATTTACTTTACTGATACTGGTGGATTGTAGACATTATTCATACTTTTATGATGGAAATGTTCTGAACTGGGCAGTTTAGTCAAATATTGGTTCATGCACTTTGTTTCATTGCTTACAACAGTAAAGGTGTTCAAAACAATAAATTTAAAACGCACTGTAGCAAGTATGCTGTATTATACAAGGAATATAATTTAATATTGTCTGGAAAATGTATCAAAGAACACATGTAATGTTTTGTGTACAAGGGTGCCTATGATTTGAAAACAGCCCAAAGCTAATCTTACCACTGGCCAGATGCATTTTCTTTGTGGGTTTCAATGCTGTTTCAATGAATGTGAGTTTCAAGGGCAGAGTAGTTATAATGCTAAGTCTATTTTCATTGAGATGTGAGACTGTATTGCTTTGGTTTAGCAGAGGTCCAGTAGTGTTTATGCTATAAAATATAAAATAAACTTTTTAAATTAATCCAAATATTGTAGAAGTAAAGCAGTAAGCACATTATAGTGTTTATGGTAAATAGGGCAAATTAACCAGGCAATGGTACATTGCAATGGCTGCAGGGGGACTCTGGTGCCATTTTTGGTTATCTGTTCTTCAGTTTGTGTTTGAACGTTGGCACCCCACAATTCCACTGGAGTGGGCGGGGTTACATAATTATGTATGCAAATTATGTTAATCAGCGTACAGATTTGTACCTATTTTTCATAGGCCTTGTCCAGATTTTTGATGTTTCCAGGTTGAGAGGTATGACTGTAAATAATAAACTATAATATCAGACAAAAAATATATGTATATATATATATATATATATATATCTATCAAGACATGTCTTAAGCCCTCAATTTCCTCATCTTGAGGAAAGGTTGAATGGGGACCTTACCATTTAATCCAGGGCTTATATCAGATCTGAATCTCATGATCCAGTTGGTCTCCCTCGCTTCTGTAAAAGTCTTGATATCTCCTCCTCTAATACTCCTAAATATATTTTCCACTATTTTAAATCTAAAAATATGTCCCTCTCCTCTCTCTGTAACATGTTTTGCTAGGGCAAATCACATCAGGATAAGATCTATGACCAATGCCAAGGCTGGGGTTAGAACTCCTACTTAATGAGTTTATCTCACTACAGCAGCACACAGTTATGGGACGTGCCACAGAGACTACATGACTACACAGACTATAGGTCAGAAAACACCATCCAGCCTTCTGGAGTAAAGCAGCACCAAAGATATAGGAGCTAGCATCAGTATTCATAACTAATGGTGGGCGCTGGCGCAGTCGTTACCATCTGATTCACTTTGCTGAAAGCTTGGGCTTGAACATTTCCCAATGAGCAGGTGCACATCTTTTTTTAATAAATCTGCTAGGGGACAGGACGCCATAGACAGATCTGGCACAAATTTTCCCATGAAATTTATCATGTCTAGGGCTTGACATATTTGAGTCATACAGGTAGCTCTGCTATTGTTCCTACTTATCTTACATCTGGTCTGATTCCACTAGCATGTATGCTGTGATCAAAATATTGAATGTCAGACTTTCCAAAGCAACATTTATTTTCTTTTTTTTTTTAAATTCTCTTTATTAAACCTTTTCAGTCATACACATTAAAAAAAACGAAAGCATAGTAACAAAACATATAATAAAACTAAGAGACACAATGACCATATACACAGTAAAAACTATATACACTTATACATTGCCCAACTAAGAATAAATCAGGTACAGAAAGTTAGAAGGTATTAATATATACAGTAGCATACAATCATTTAAGAATGTGATCAAATAATATTCTCCAGACTTCTTTGATTATTGGTTTATGATTGATATTGTGGAACAGGAATTGTTGTGCTTTTAGATGTTTAATAGCTAAAGATTTAAAGCCCCTCCAGGATAAAGAGTGCCTGTTTTTCCAATTCAGAGAGATATAATATTTGATTAACATAAATATAGGGATAAGAACCTTATATTTCCACTCGGAGAGACCATAAGGTAGGATATGGAGAATGGCAAATTCCCACGAGAGGGTAGATTTTTCGTAACCAATTTTTTCGAGTAGGACTCTCAAAGCACACCATAACTTGTATGAACATTTACAGCTCCAGAAGATGTGTAAAATATCATCAGTTTGATTGGGGCAAAATTGACAGAAGAGTAATTGGGGGAGATTTTATTAAGTACAACAGGGGTGAGGTATGCATTATTCATTATCATGAGCTGTGTATAAGCTAGTTTTTTTAAGAGTATATGTTTAGAGCTAACCTTTATGGCCTTAGAGATCTGATCTTGATTAATACAGGGATTGATTTTTAACAAATAATTGGAAAAGATGAGTTCATTATGAGATTTAATCATCGTAATAGCTTTGTAGGTATTTGAGATCATTTTTTTTCTTCAATAGAAACAGGTTCCACAATGTTTTACAGGTTGAAATATCCTTATCAGAGACCTGGGGGTGATCCAAAAAAACACTTACAAGTTCTCTGATTTGTCTTAATATAATCGTATATTTTTGGGGCAAATTAAGGTTGGATCTCATACTAGTAAGTGACTGATGTTTAAAGGGAAAAAGATCTGAGATACAGGTGTTCTTGAGAAGGGGGTCTTGTTCCAGATTTAGCATGTGATCGTTCAATCTAAGATTAGGGTTGAGGTGAAGTGGTTGTAGAGTGTTAAAAGAATGAATCAAATTCAAAGAATTAAAAAGGTTCTGAAGGGACCTTATACTAAATGAGATACCTTTTATTAACTTAAGAGTGCCTAAACTCGCTTTGTTCAAAAAGGGGAGTGCTGCGGAGTTAATGTCCAGAGCCTTGACGTAGTTGTTATAAAGGATAACCCAAGCCGGGGCCCAAGATAGGTGGTCTTTATGATAGGAGGCGATATTTAAGATTCTACTTCCATTTATTATCTCATAGTATGTTTTAAAGTCAGGTAAGCCTAGGCCACCTTGTTCCTTAGGGAAGGTAAGATTCAAATAGCTAATCCTAACAGATTTAGGGGCCCATATAAATTTTGCGAGGAGAGATGAAATATTTTTGAAGAAGTTATTATGTAAGATGCAAGTAGTTGCATTAAATAAATAAATAAAGGAATCTCGGAAGAATGTTCATCTTAATGATAGCAGTTCTGGCCAAAAAAGGGAGCTTAAGCTTAGCCCATCTACTAAGATCACTTTGAATACTAGTCCAGCATTTAGCTATATTATCTTGATAGTGATTAGAGTTCCCTTGAGAAAAGGATATGCCTAAATAAAGGAGTTGCTGCTTAGTGTTAATACCTGTATTGTTGAAAACATCCAGGAATGTAGAATGAATATTAATCGGGAAGATTAATGATTTATCCTTATTAAGTTTGTAATTAGCGAAGTTAGAAAAAGTGTTGATAGAAGAAATCATCTTAATCGGATCAGAACATGGAAGGGTAAAGTAAATGTTTAGATCATCGGCATAGGCAGAGAAAGAGATATTTGAGTTGAAGAAAGAAGGAGGATGGTGAAACGTTTTCTGTCTGATAAGGATGAATAATGATTCCATGTAAATGTTAAACAGTAATGGGGATAAAGGGCACCCTTGTCTAACGCCATTAACAATTTTAATTCTATTAGAAATCTGTTTATTAATTTGTATAGTAGTATATGCATTAGAGTATAGGGTTTTGATCGTACTAATATATGAGTTTGGAAAGTTAAAAAAAGGGAGAGAATCGAATAGAAATTCTGTACTGATACGATGAAAGGCCTTTGAAGCATCAACAGCAAAAGCATACATAGGGGATTTCTTAATTTACCCCGGGAATCATCTCTGTGTCACTGCTGGACAGAGGCACAACAAACTAATGGGCACAGTATTTTTTAACATAAGGGGTGGCGTAAGCCAAAAAACTTTGGGCTAGACTTATAAATGCCTTAGGGCAGATAGCCTAGTATAAACCTATGAACCTATAATAGAAGAGAGAGAGAGATCATAGCTTCTAAGGATAAAGTGTGGTCAATGGTTTGTCTACCAGGGATAAAGCCAGATTGTTCCTTTGACACAATATAAGGGATAACAGCTTTCAGTCTATTGGCCAATACTGTAGCCAAAATCTTCATATGGATATTGACTATAGAAATGGGTCTATAATTCAAAGGGTTTTTGGGATCAGTTTTGTGTTTTAAAATAAATATGGTTCTAGAGGCATTCAAATGTATATCCTTGAATCCATGAAGAGTGATATGGTTAAACAACACAAGCAAGGCCTTAGAGATTTTTACAATAAATGTTTTATAGAATTCGGCCGTAAATCTGTCTGGGCCCGGAGATTTGTTAGGTTTAAGACTGTTGATAGCCTCTGTGATTTCCTGAATTGAGATTTCTCTATCTAGAAGTTGGTTTTGGATCTCAGTTAGTTTAGGGAAAGTTAAATTATTAAAGAAAATTTGTAAATCTTCTTTATTTGGGGAGTTTCCCATAGGACCAAAAATTTGGGTGTATATTGATTCAAATACTTTAATAATCTCATTTGTCTTTCGATAATCCTTCCCTTGATAATGGATTTCTGAAATAAAAGTAGGTGTTCTATTCAGATTAACTACTCTGGCCAGGAATTTAGAGGTGAATTGAAGTAGATCTGCATAATTGGCCAGCGATTTGATCTCAAAGAAGTTAAGGTTATCAGCTTATAACGACAAGAGTTCTCTTTGTAACTGTATCATTTGATTCTCTAAATCTGGGGAGTGTTTCTCCTGAATTTCAGTTTCTATCTTATGTAATTTAGATGTTAAATCAAGCTCCTTTTTGTTGAGAAGCTTCTTATAATAAGATGCTTTGTTAATAAGGAAGCCTCTTGTCATAGCCTTAAATGTAGCCCACTCATAGTCTATAGAAGTCTGTAGGTAACCATTGGATTTTAGAAGTTGGTCCGGGTAGGCTTCAACCTCAGAAATAATTTCCTCTTTCACAAGAAGGTTAGGGTTTACTCGCCAGCATATAGCTTTACTCATTGCGGGACTTTTGTTCTGCCAATGAATAGACAGGGAGATTTTAGAGTGGTCAGAAAGGCTTCTAGGGTGAATGGCAAAAGATATATCTAGATTATGAAATGTTGAGGAAATAAGGAAAAAGTCCAGCCTAGACCAGTTTTTGGTGCAGTTAGAGAAGAAGGTACTTTTAGGGGAAGTGTTTAGGAAGATATAAGGATCAAATAAGTTAAAATCCTCCTTTAGTTCTGATAAGGACGTGGTTGCATGTATCTTAAATTTGGCCTTAGCATTTGTTCTATCATTTTTAGGATTCTGTGCGGAATTCCAATCTCCCCCTTTGATATAGTAATGGTTGGGAAATAAAGCGAGTAGGTTGTAAATCTGCATAATAAAGTTCTGTTGGGCTAAGCATGGGACATATATATTGACTATTAAAAGTGGTTTATCTAGGCTAGGGCAATTAGTAATGAAATAGCACCATCTGCCTTAGTTATCTGAATCCGTTCCCACTATATCAAACAAGAAACTATTTTTGATTATTATCGCCACTCCAACCCTATTTGACGCAGTCTCCGAGGCTATAATCCTCTTAACCCAAAGTCTGGCTCTGTCGTGATTCCATTGGTGATTAAGGAGATGAGTCTCCTGTATAAAAACAATATTAGATGTAGATTTGAGGGTCAGGTGCATGAAAAGTTTCTTTTTATTAGGTGTTTGTAACCCTTTGATATTCCAAGATTCTATGTCCCACATGTGTTAATTAAAAAAGATAGCTTAAAGAAGATCTGAAGAATGGAGAATTTAAAGTTAACTGTTGTTTCCTAAAGGAATGAGATAGAAAAAGTTGGGCGAATATAGAAATTCCTTCCTGCTTAATACCCGTGCCTACCCACATCTCCCGAAGCCCGGAAGGTTCTGGGAACAGCAGAAATGAAATGAGAGTCAAGTACCATTTATAGCAACTCATTGGACTCATCAAAAAGAGTAGACAGTTTAGTCCCAGAGAATAGTTCCTAAAACACCAGAGACTAAAATGCATAACTATCCTAAGCAGTACATAGATAAACTCATAACTCCGCTATAGTAAATGTAAAAGTATGGTATTAAACAGCACTATTAAAATTGTTATAAAATAGAGGGCGATTGAGAGGAAACAGGAACTAATACTTGTGTGTATTATTAACTATTTTATACTAAGGAGCTGAATACATAGGGAAGGGAAATATGTCTAGGAGGGAGAGGGCTAAATTCCCTAAATGTGGTAAGAACCTTTGCAACATAATACTAGTGCTAGATCAAAACAGTAATCATATAACCATAAAATGAAACAACATCACTATTGGTTCCTCCTATCATCAGAGTGTATGCATAAATAGCATAGTCCAAACAAAAATATTGAGCATCAGTGTCTTGCTAGTGCTTCAGCTGCAGTAACCACTAAACTAGTTAATAACAGACAATGAGCAATAGTATAATATATTGAAGCTCCGATAACAAGATTATGATTTCAAACAGGAGCAGTAAAAATTAAAGCTTAGAAATGTGGCTGTACACTCACCATACTTTAAACAGCAACTCTTATTATTTCACAGCACCTAACTTTACTCTTTAAGTTACATAAAATAGAGCTATTAGGATATCTAGATATCTTAAATGCTTTATCATACTCTCTCAAGCATAAAATTTTTAAAACAGTGTTTATTCCCCAAATTATGTGTATTGGTATTGATGTTTACAGAACATCGTTTTGGTATACATTTTTCACCAGTTAGTATAAAGGATAAGGCACTTTACTCAACCTCTATCAAAGGGACTTGGAGTGTAATTTGAGCAGGGAGACTTCAAACGCCAGGGTCCCCAAGGTGGATGGGGGCTGTGAGGGGGTAACACTATTCAAGAGTAGTTTACTATCGGGGCTGAAGGCCCCAAGGGGATAAGTGTTAGAACTCTGAGTGATTGTGAAAAGTGCTCTCAAATTCCAATGTGTATACAGCTATCTTTTCACAAGGTAAGAGAGAGGGTAGGTAAATATACAAATATTTGTGAAACAACATTCTAGAGGTGAGCCTCGTGCCTTCAGAAGGGTACAACATCATATTTAAATTAGAGGATATCGATATATGGTTCACTTGGGGAGGTCACATAGGAGCGACAAATAAGATAGCCAACTCACAATATGGCTCACAATAAAGTACAGCATAAGTTGCTACCTGAAAGAAAATTATCACAGTCAACCAGACTATAGGTTATGATGTAGTTCGAATATCAGAAATTACATTTAAGCCATCAACTATGAAAAGTAAATTTCAAACCACAGTATATAATATTCAGCAATATGTATCTCTTCTTAGCAGACCTACAGGCAGGTTAGGATGACGTCAATATCTACTGTATAAAAGTAAACAGATCACAAATAGGGGACAAAATAGGTTAGTTAACATGTAGAAAAGAACCAGTTTAGACCTTATTGCAATAGGGAAATTTCATTATAAAATATATGCTCCCATGTAAAACAGGATACGTGTTTTAAACCTAGCGCTGAGGATTGGAGACAAAGTTGAACAAAAGTTTTATCATATGATGAAACATTTATCACCCCCAGCTTGGTAGAATCAAAATAATACAAACTTAGCTAAAGAGAACAATAGAATATCCATTAGAAGAACATCACTCATTTAGCCTTACAATCAGAAGCATTTGTTGCCATGGGAAAACTGTATTCTGTGTTCAAACCATACCGACCCAACCAAACTACACAGAATATTGCTATAGAAATAAACTGACAACAATACACTCAGCGACTTAGAGGTAGGCAATGTAGGTTACAGAATAAAATATAGATGACAGTCTTAAAATGCCACGTGCCATCGTTAGTTTGTTATTAAGACACGTACATAAATACAGGGCTAAATGCAGGAAATGTCAGTCTTTTGTCGCTCGAGGATCCTGAGGTTAAAAACAGAAAGCAGTCACTTCCTATTCAAAGCATTTTTAGAAGCGCTCGATGATTTATACCTGTAAGTGAAGAAATCTGCTAGCCCTCAAGTTTAACAGGATAACAAACCTTCGTTGGCCAGGAACAGGTTGGATTAAGCTGAAAGACTCCTCTGGTAGCTTCAGTGTGGATCCAGGTACCTAAACGACGCAGCGTTGATGAAAACAAACAGGGGATATACTGCAGAGCTCCATTAGGAAGCAGGAACAGCTTATCGCTTTAAGAGAACACTCTGCCCATGGGAAAAAAAGAAGGTCAAAGTTCCTGAGAGAGGGAAGTAACATGGTGGACCGAAATGGTTAAAGCACATTCCACAGGGTGCCACGAGGGAGTAGGGCTATGTAGAGGCCTAAGAAGGTGCTGAGAAACCACTGAGTTCGCATAACTTTAAGGTGAGTGGTAAGCGATGTAAAACACGCTTTTATTCTTTAGCGATCATGTAAAGCCATATGTTGTAAGATAGTTACTTGTTTTGCACTGTTGAGCCCGGGCATTCTTTGAATGCTTGAAGAAATATTGTAGATGCTTCCTTGCTGTTGTGGACTGTTAGTTTGGAACCTTGATGAAAGAAAATAAGCGTATTAGGGTATCTCATCTGAAATCTGATTTGTCTCTTAATCAGATAATCACAGAAAGGGGCTAATTTTTGTCTCTCCATTTTAATCAGAGCAGGGAGATCAGATGAGAGAGAAATTTTGGAGCCGTTCCACTCAATAAATTTTTTGTTTCTAGCTGCAATTAGTAATTGATTAACATGTTGGAAATAGAGAATTTTCACATATACAGGTCTCGGTTTGGATTTGTCAAAAGATGGTTTAAGAGCTCTGTGTGCGCGTTCAATTATTATTTGATCTGAGAAAGGTGCTTTGTCAAGAAAAGTTGCAAATATTGTACATAAGTTCTCCAGTAATAAATGGTGGTCTATATGTTCCGGGATTCCTCTTAAAATGATGTTATTGCGTCTGGATCTGGCTTCAAGGTCCAATATTTTCTGCTGGATGTCAAGAATATTAGATGCATTATTTTTTTGGTCTTTTTGTAATTGATCAATTTTTAACTCATTGTCAAACACCTTAGCTTCTGTTTTATCAATTCTTGTTAGGATTCTGTCTATGGATTCACTTAACGTTTTAAGCTGGAGTGAAAAGCTTTGGATTGCTGTTTGGATGGGTTGCAGAGCAAGCTTCAATTCTTCCATGCTAGTGGGATCAGTTTTCACTTTTGCTGGTGGTTTTGGGTTATCTTGTTGCTTAGCAGTTCTAGCTCTTTTAGAAGTTGCATCCTTTTCTGGAAATGCTATGGCAGAAAATTTTGTTTTAGTAATTTGAGTTTCCATGGAGTCCAGTTCCTGTGGCATATCTATATTTCTTCTTTGTCTCTTTTATTTTCAGATGAAAATAGGCCTTAGGGATCCAGGCCACATGCACTGCAGGCAGCAATGAGGTAAGATACAGAAGGGAGAGGGGAAAAAAAAAAAAGAAATCAGGTTTAATCCTTCAGACGAGCACCGCAGTAGACCAAACCGGACGCAGGTATTTGAAGCAGGTAGGATCCTTAATGCTTCTGTAAGGTTATTGAATGCTAAAATAGCCTCTCTCCCAATGAAATTGGCTGTTATATTATTGGAAGTAGCAGAGCTATAGAGTTACACTGCGTACAGGACGGCAGCCATATTGTTCCCCATGAACAAAATTTGTTTTCATTCAGCTTCAAACCCATGTTTTTAATTATCTGGAGCACTGCCTCCAATCTCACATCATATGTTTCTTTATCAGGACCAAATACTGGTGCACCATCCATGACAATATCACCTTCATGCCCTTTCAATGAATTATCATTGCACACTGAAATATTTCTCGTAATGAAAGTTTTTCAAGTGTCAGTCTCTTAGGCAAAACCTTCCAAATGGATTAATGAAGGTTCTTAGCTGTTGACCATTTTTGTCTAGGGGTATCTGCAAAAGACTCACTTCAAGTGTGCAATGTGGACAACACTTTTTTATCAACTACCATTAATGTAATATCCATAGACTTTTCTTTTGTCATTGTATAATTTGACATTTTCAAGCCAACACATATTCTTACACTGCCACTCTTTTTAATGACTGGAACCATGGGTGCACATCGTTCATTAGTTTCATTTACACTTCCAGTCACACTAAGAGCTTACATACATTTAAATTCTGCCTCTACTTTGGGGAGTACTGGAGATGGCATCCTTCTTGGTGTGATCAAAGCATATGGGAAAGCATCTGTCTTTAACTCTATATTTACTGTCTCATAGTTAAACAAACCAACTTCACCAAACACATCCACATTAATCTTAATTCTGGCAGTCAGCAGTTACATGCCATAGCTCCTCTGAGCAGATTATTTATATGCAAACCTTCCAGAACTTGAGCCCAAAGTCCCTACATTTCAAAAGATACATGCTAGAAAACATAGTGGTCCAAGAAATGAAGACAAAAGTAGCATTGATCATTGAAATTGCCACACCCAGTGACTACAGTGTCTTGTGTACAGAGAGACACAAACTATCAGGATTTGCAGGCAGAAACTAGAGCAATGTGGAAGAAAGACAGACAGTTCCAATAGTAGTAGGAACAATGGGTCATATAAAAAATAATTTACAACCGTATTTAGATATGTTACCAATACGTGTGAATCCATATGAACTGCAGAAGGAGTCATTACTGGGCACAATGCGGGTGCTGCAAACAGCACTTTGACTGACATTAAAGACTGAAACAATACTAATTTCATGAACTTTAATCATACTTTGAGTTAGGAATGGGGTCCATTCCCGTCATGGTATCAGAAACCCAAAAGAGAAATGGAGAAATTAAAAAAGATGGAACATCATACATAATGCATCATGGGATTGCATACTTCTTAAGGGCATAGCAATGTATTACATTTCCAAAGTATATGCATGTAAAAAGCTATATATACTTTTTTATTGTCACATTTAGTAACTTTGAAATTGCTGTACCTCAGAGTAGGGGGTAGCAGACCTGCCAAGTGTCACATATTATGTATGATGTAATAGACTTCAATGATTCCAGTGTGTTTTTCATGAGTAGATGAAACACATCATTTGTTGTGAGATATTCCATAGACTACTACCTGAAATTACTGTTGTCACTGTCTCCAGACAGGAAATCTGTGTCAAATACCCTTTAAACTTATAGTACTCTGTTTAAACAGTACTTCACACCTCTTCATTCCTGTGCTGAACTCCCTTCACATTTTATTTATTTATTTGTTTATTCATATTTGTTTACTGGAGTAGTGCAGTTATCCATACGAACCAGTTTCAGGCTCAGCCCAAGTGAAATACAAAATATTTCAGCAAGAAAAAATACAGAAATGTAAACAATAACAGAGTAGTTGACTAGCTACACAGAAAAAATGTCTATATATTGTAGTGAACAAGTATAGTGCAACATACAGTTAAGCAAGCAGATGTACAAATTATACATTCACTTCTAAAGTGGGTCAATCTTCAGTAAATCTTTAATGGAGAGAAGAGACTTAGAAAAAAGACAGGGATAGTATGTTAAGTGATATGTCCGATGCTGAAGCAGGAACTTTTGGCTTAAATGAAGAAGTGCCTTTTGAGCTGGATTCTGAATTTGGAATAAATTTTTATTTCCTTTAAATTGATGAGAAGAGCTTGCCAAAGACTAGGTGTCAGAGGAGAAAGCATGTGCAGTATTGTGGAGTCTGATTCTAGGGGTAATGAGAGTTGGTTTGGGTTGCATGTAGTGTCTCAAGTTTGTATGAAGAGGTTTTTTTTTCATGAAATCTATCAGAATTGGTTATAAATGTGTGGAAATGGAGTAGTTTGTTGAGCTGGGATCCTAACGGTAGGTTAAATCTTTGTTTTATGAGTAGCCATTTGGCTTATTCTAGGGTTTGCAATGAATAGGCAGTTGTTAGAGATAGTCTGGAGTGTGTGGATGTTTATCTTGAGGCATAATCAAAGACTGGAAGCCAATATTCAAGTTGAAAAGCAGAACTCCTTTGACAATGGCTGTTCTCGCTGTTTGGGTATAGTAAAGGGGAGATCTTTTTAGCTCAGAAGAGGAGAAAGTTTATTTTGGCTGTCACTTTGTCTATGTGGAAATGGAAAGTGACTGATCAAACCATGATCCCAGGTATTTGAAGATGGAGGATGTCTCTATGGAATGTTTGTTTCTGTGGAGTTCTAAAAAGTATAGTTTTGGTCTTGGTGGGTTTGAGAAGTAGTTTATGAGCGATTGGTGGAGCTCAGGTAAGTCCGACTGAAGTCAACACTGAATATTGGTGTGAGATTGGTAAATAACCATGTCATCAGCATAGAGGATAAGTGGGAGATTGGAGAGATCACAAGGGAGTTTGTTAGTGAATATGGAGGGGGAGGGAGAATGGATCCTTGTGGTAAACCTTTGGTGATAGGTGCAGATTCTTAATGTGTGGAGTCTGTTTTATCTCCGAAGTGACTGAGTGAGGATATTTTTAAACCAGATAGCAGTGTCTGGACTGATACTAATTTCAGTTGGAGAAGATAATGGTTAATGAGGTCAAATGCCTTTGTCAGGTCTATAAATAGGGTATCTGTAAAGAAGCCACTTTCAGAGTTTTGCAGGACATCATCTGTTATGGACCAAAGTGCTGTCATAGTACTTTGTCCAGGACAAAATCCATGTTGTTTTGAGGACAGCAGACAGTACTGCTGGATACCTATACCCCTATATCTATCTATCTATATATCTATAATCTATAGCTAATCTATTTATATATATATATATATATATATATATATATATATATATATATAAGTCAGCACTAAAAATTAAAAGCACTACACCCTCGCTCCCCATTGGCCCTTGTTTTCAATTATAAAGGAATTCCCAATATTATTCTAGCATGTCCAAAGGTCAGTTGTCAATCTCCTCTCTGGTCCAGCTGGTGAATATGGGAATCTTGAGGCAATGTTACAACTGCCTCATGTACACAGACAACCCTCTCCTCCTCCCAACAAATTCCAACACATGTGAGAGATGCAACCATATAGCCAACCTGGAGGCTAAGCTCTCTCAACTCAGTACTGGCAAAACCAGTCAGGAGGAGAAGGAAACCACACTCACTACAATTCCAGTCTCACATAGACCTACCACGACAGCAAACCAAACACATAATCACACAAAGACATACTCGGAGGCTCTAAATAAAGATCTGCCTAAGCAGCAGAGACCTCCAAAGCAGACACCCAAGCAACCGCTACCCCAAAAAAAACACGTGCAACACATATCTCACAAAGCCAGTGTGCCGAACAGTCACAGCCCTTAAGGCTAAACAACACACCTGATACACTTGTAATAGGTGACTCTATAGTCAGGCACACTGACGTCCCGCTCACCAGGCTGAACAAGAAGGTCACGGTGAGCAGCCTGTCTGGCGCTAGGACCCGCCACATAACACAAGCACTCAGGTCACTCCAAGGCAAGTACAAATATGACTCAGACATTGTCCATGCTGGTGTGAATGACCTGAGAAGTACCTCCCTGGACTACATGAAAAGAGACATAGAGGAGCTCTCTGAGCATGTAGCCCAGGCTGGTATGACCCTGACCTTGAGTAGCATCTTACCCTCACCAAGAATGATGCCACAGTATGAAGACAAGATGATCAATTTCAACAATTGGCTTAAGTATTGGTGTCATTCAAAGGGGATCCAATGCCTATCAGCTTGGGATGATATGCACGACAAGCCACGATGCTTTGCTAGGGACGGCTTGCACCCGTCACCCCTGGGCTTTCGGATATTGGCAAAGGCTCTTGCTACCCCCATAGTGCCTTTATTAGGCAAGGCTCAAAAGACAAACCCACCTCCATAGGTATCACAAGGGATAAGAAACTAAGAGTAATGCTACTCAACGCTAGAAGTCTAAACGTCAAGATGCACGCACTCGAAACTCTCCTTAGCATGGAGAACATAGATATCTGTGCAGTAACAGAAACCTGGTTCAGGGGTCCCGAGAGCACCCCAGCACTACCAGGTTATACCTCATACCATGCTTTTCGACCCCAAAACTTGGACCGAACCACAAAAGGAGGGGGAGTATCGATATTCATCAAAGATACCCACACCTCCAGGTTGGTGGCAAAGCACGAAGCATCAGAGACTATCCATGTGCAACTAACAGGGGGTAAAACTGCCTTCCAGTTTATAGCCTGCTACAGACCACCCTCCCAAACCCAGGAACCCCACTCGGCCTTCCTGAGAACACTGGAAAATATGAAGGTCTCTCCGAACACCATTATATTGGGCGACTTCAACTACCCAAACATAGATTGGGAGCATTACTCTAGCTCCAACACCCTTGCCCAAAGGTTCCTAGAATTCATAAACTCAAATGCTATGGAACAACTTGTTACCACTCCCACAAGAGGGAAAACATACTGGACCTGATCATCACCAACATGGGGACTCTATGCTCCAGACCAGAAGTGTATCACTCACTGGTAAGATCAGACCATAAACTGATCTCACTAGATATTCACATCCGACCCCACCCCTGCCCAGAAAACCACAGTGAAAAACTTCTCTAAAGCAAATTTCACACTCCTCAAAACCGAGGTGGAATCCTTCAAAGCCCGGGCCTGTGGAAAATACGGCCCAGACCGCAGAATCCTTTATAAATGCATTCTATGAACACCTTCAGGACTGCATGGATCATGCAATCCCAAATAAAACCAAGACCCAATCCTCCAAAGGCAGACGACCTGTCTGGTGGACCCCAGCCATAAACAAACTATACAATAGAAGGAGGAAGCTACTACATGATAGAGCAAAACCCCAAAAAGGGAAGGCATCTCTGATCAGTATTAGCAAAAAACTAAGGGCACTCATAAAATCGTCAAAGGCCAGCTTCGAGAGAAAAATTGCACAGGACACTAAGGATAATCACAAGGCTTTCTTTAGTTATGTTAGGAACCTGGGTGGGAATTCCCAGATATGCTCAGAATTAGTCCAAAATGACAAAAAATACACTGATCCCACAGACATTGCCAACATCCTAGCTGACAGGTTCAGCGCAAACTTCTCCCTCCCCACCAAAAGGGCAAATATCTATCCCAGCAGAGTGCTGCCTCCTGACATCTCAGATGGTCAGGTGGGAGCCGCCCTCTCCAAAGCAAAAAACACAGCATCAATGGGACCAGACGGTGTCCCAGGCTGCGTCCTACATGAACTCCAAGAAGAGCTAAACCCAAACATAAAACTACTGTTCAATCTCAGCCTTACTACAGGATATGTACCCAAAGAGTGGCGTACAGCAACAGTGGTCCCTCTCCACAAAGGTGGTGCCTCAACGGACCCTGGAAACTATCGCCCCATAAGCCTGACTAGCTTGGTCTGCAAAGCTATGGAAAGGATCATCATGGACCTCATAAATAAAGATATTGGGGACCTACAGACACTGGATCCTACCCAGTTTGGCTTTGTTAAGGGCAGATCCTGCCTCTTAAACCTGGTTGACTTCTTTGAAACAGTCACCAAGGCCATTGATGAAGGGAAGGTGGTCCACACAGCCTATCTGGACCTCGCAAAAGCCTTCGATACAATACCCCACTCGGGCATTATAGATAAGCTCACCAGCTTAAATATAAACCCCTATGTCACTAGATGGGTTGCAAACTGGCTCAAGGACAGAACGCACATGGTTAGAATTGCTGGAGCCATGTCAGACTCCAAACCAGTTACAAGTGGCGTCCCACAAGGCTCAGTCCTGGGACCTCTCTTGTTTGGTATATATTTCTCGGAGGTACAGGCCAACACGGAAGGACTGTGGCTGACCAAGTTCGCAGATGACTGCAAACTGGGCCATAATCGACTCTCCAGCCGACACAAGCATCCTCCAAAAGGGCCTCATAGAAACAGACAACTGGTGCCAGAGCCATGGCCTCAAGCTAAACGCCAAAAAGTGTATAGTCATCCCCTTTGGCAAAAACAAAGTGCCCACAAATTACCACATAGGTGGTAATCCATTAAGTACAGAAGAAGTAATTAGGGACCTGGGGACCCAAGTTGATAGCAATCTCTCATTTGACAACCACGTGGCCAAAGTGGCTAGAAAAACATTTTATATAGCCCACCTAATCATGAAGGGATTCACATCTAGATTAGGGGAGGTCATCGTGCATCTTTACTCATCCCTCATCAGGCCCATAATTGAGTACAATGCCCCTTTTGGGATGTACCTTACCAAACACCTGCAGCAACTGGAAAGACCCCAAAAGTACCTCACCAAGAGGATCAAAGGGCTCAAACAGATGCCATATGCTGCCCGGTTAAAGAAACTCCAGCTCTACTCAGTGGCATACTGCCTGTTCAGATGTGACCTGTGCCTGACGTATAAGGCCATGTCCAACCCGGAATTAAGGGACATGCTGCACCTCAAAAAATCCAAATCCCATCGAGCTACACGCTCGAGAGACTTGAACCTCAGCACTGAAATAAATAGGACATGCTGGAGGGACAGATTCATAACCCAGAGGCTCCCTTCACTCTGGAATAAAATCCCAGTCCAGGTTAGGCAGAGTCCCTCATTGACTCTTTTCAAGAGGAATCTTGATGAGTGGATGGGAGATCGTAGGTTTACCCCGGGTATCACTTCTGTGTCACTGTTAGACAGAGGCACAGTATACTAACCTCGAAAAAGGGCATAGCAAAATTAATTTAAAATGGGTGGCGAAAGCCATACATACTCTGGCTAGGCTTATAAATGCCCTAGGGCAGATAGCCTAGTATGAACCTATATATATATATATATATATATATATATATATATATATATATATATATATATATATATATATGTGTGTGTGTGTGTGTGTGTGTGTATAGAGAGAGTTTTTTGCAGACTGTCTTCTAGAAGTTTACCAAAAATTGGGAGGATTGATACTGGACAGAAGTGAGAGGTATCTTCTGGGTTGGTTTGCTTTGGAAGGGGTTTAATTAGAGCAGTTTACCAAATTTGTGGCAGGATGTTTTGTGTGAGACATAAATAAGATAAGTGGGTGAGCGGAAGACAGTTATTCTCGGCAGTGATATACGAACCAGGGGTTTATGTTGTCAGATCCAGGAGGAGTGTTAGTGGAAATATTTTCAAGTAGAATATAGTCTTTGGGATGTATGCATTTGAAGTGGAAGACAGGAATGAATAATGGTGGAGTGGCCAATACATGATCTGTGGGAAGTGTGGAGTTTAATGATGGGAGACTCTCCAGAAGATTTTCTTAAAATAATTCAGCAAAGTTCTGTTGTAACACATTGAATAGTGTTTGTAGACAGTGTGTCATGAGATTTTCTTCCTGTAAGAAGGTTAACTTCTTCCCAAAACTGTTTGGGGGAATGCAAGAGTTAACTTGTTTCTTTGTTTAGAGATTTATTTTGCATCTTCTGATGGACTTCTTGGCAAGGTTATGTGAGGCTGTAAAGGAGGTGTGGCTAACAGTCATGAGTTTTTTTTTTTTAATTTTTGTCATGCTTCATCCTTTAGAGTTAAAAGATATTTGATTTCAGTGGATGGCCATTTAGTTTTGGTGAGTTTATAAAGCCTGTGGAAAAGTGGGAAGAATTTGTCTTGCTGCTGGAGTAGAATGTTGGTTAGGCTCACAGCTGTTGTAATAGGGTCATTTAAGGACAGTATATGGTTCCATTTGTGGACTGTGATAAAGGTTCTGTGTTTGACAATATTAGTGATACTCTGGTTTCTAAAGACTTTTAATATGGGTGGCAGTTTTATAGTCAGGGCCCAATGGCCTAATGGATAAGGCACTGGCCTCCTAAGACAGGAATTGAATATTCATGTCTCATCTGTAGTGATATAAGCATGGACACAGGTAGCTTATAATTCCCTGGCCCTCAATGTCCTGCTTGCTTACAGAATGTTATTATTCCATCAGCAAAACTTGGCTAGGTTTAGAAAGGCCTTCCAGGTCATTAGCCTAGTAACAATCTATGAATCTAAAGGATGGTTGACAACTGTAAAGGTGATTGGGCAGTGGTCACTTTGTGATGGTGACAGAATACTTATGTTGGAGAGTCAAGGTGATTGGGCAGTGGTCACTTTGTAATGGTGACAGAAACTTATGTTGGAGAGTCAAGGTGATTGAGCAGTGGTCACTTTGTGATGGTGACAGAATACTTATGTTGGAGACAGAGTTTAGTATGTTTGTAATAACTAGGATGAATGTGGAGTGCTTGGAGGATCTGTGGTTACATATTTTTGGTTCTTTTATGAGTTGAAAAAACCTAGGCCTGCAAGAAAAGTATGTCAGATGAAAAGGGGCTAAGATAATTAAGACTGAAGCCACCTAGAATGATTATTTTATTATTTTGGGACAGTTTTTAAGGATGTTAATGATTTGAATTTATTTAGGGAAGAAGAGTTGGACATTTAGAAAAATCCAGCTGAGACTGGAATCTGAGGAGGGGTTGCCTTGGGCTATGACTTTTGGCTTTAGGCTATTTTGTAAACAATTAGCAGTCGCTACCAGATCATTTACCTGGTCAGGCATCACTGACATGCTTGTATGAGATCAGAAAGTGATGGGAGCTGGGGGAATCTTGTTTGACTAAGAATTCTGTGAGTGATATAATGTCTGTGTTGTGCTGTGAAGTAAAAGCTTGTATGTGATCTAGCTTGTTTCTCATGCTATGGGCAATGAGGAGTGCACAGTCCAGAGAAGGAAGAGAGTAGATCTGATGTTGAGGAAAGGGAGGTGTTGGGCCTGGTTGGGTTCAACGCCCCTCTTTAGAAAGACTACAAAGATTATGGAGAATAGTTTGAAGGAGGTCTTTGGTGTTTTTAGGCAGAGAGGAGTGATCCTATCAGTAGTGAGATAGAGAGTGGGTTTGGTCTGATTACTGGGGAGATATAGTGATGGTTTGTTGGTATGGACGTTATGGAAGTAGGGTAGTACATGATGATGTGATGTTTGGTTGGGTAAGTGTTTATGAAGAGTTTTGGTATTGGTTGCAGGGGTGAGGGAAGTAAAGAGGAAAGGAAAAGGAAGTAGAACAGGGTAAGTTGTGGAAGAAAGATTTTATTGATCGGATGCATGCTGTGTTTGTATAGGAAGTTATAAGTGGGAGTTAAGACTTCCAGTTATATTGTAGTACTGACTATGACGGCTGTGTAATAACAAGCTTATGTGCTTTTATGGTGGTACTTTTTTAAGGTGTTTGACTGTGGGTGGTGATCAGAGCAAATATACTGTATAATCTGGAGAATGGCGGAGAAATTGAGGGTGGGAGGGAAGCTAAGGAAGAGATAACTCCAATCAGTCAAAGTTTGTGCCTAGCAGTGAGCTCAGAAAGGGTAGGTACTAATGCATGAGTTGTTCAGAAATTATAGCTTGGAGAAAAGAGACAGTGCCAAGAACTGTACGACAGTACACCAGTGTATGTTGTTCTACCCCTTTAAAGGGGAAGGGTAGATCTCCAGAGTGTGGGGATAACTACTACTAACTACTACACTAGTAAGATTAATATAACTTCCAGTATTTATTTAATCTATCAAGGAACTTTAAATTACCTAAGATATCATGTTGTAAAATGACATATTATCCTTTGTATCAATCCTTCTTAGTGTAAGCTCTTCTCATTAAGATTCCTTTTTTTGTATTTTAATTTCCTTTCTACTTTCTTTGTTATATAACTGTATATGATATTTTTGTGCTACTTTTGGAGCTTTTCTCCCCGGGCCTCTAATGAAAATGGAAATATATCCAGTTAGACCAGCCCGGTTAACAAATGTAAAATAAAAATAAATATTTCTCAGCTTATAAAACATACTAGAGGTATAAAACCCTAAGGAGAATCTATCTATGGAGATGGAAGTGTTTAAAAGGAAGGGCCAAGGAAAGAGCAGCCACAGAGATTCCTCCTGCCTTAACATTGTTATAAAATTGAAAAGCAGAAGTTTAACACACTAAGTGCAGTTGGCAAGATAAATGGCAAATGCACCGTGTTTTTCTTTTTGCTTGCTTTTCCTTTGACAGGCTGCTTGTGGGAAAAGTTTAGACAAAATTCATGGCACAGCTAATTTTTGTTTGTAGTCTGAGGACAGACCCAGTTACCCTGGTAAAGCTGTGAAATACCGGAGGGAAGAAAAGTAAACCGTATAAGAATTAAAGATGAAGGGAGTACATTTAAAGCAGCATGAAGAGAAAAAGTATTTTTGTTTCACTTCAGAAACTCTACACTGAAATTAGCTCACCTAGAGAGTCATGAAATTATAATCATAATTCCCTGCAGTTCAAAACTGCCACCCCTGCTCACTCAAAGTGGCTTATTCAGTAACCTACCTTTGCAGATAGAAAAGCAAAAATGAAGGGAAAACTGTTATACACCATCCAAGTATTTTTTTTTTGATCCAGACCCATTCACTGTTTTAAAAAAAAATCCTGTCATCAACTTCAGTGTTGTAATTATGGCTATAAAGTCTTACATGCTCAAGTTTTGGCTTCTAATTGTTTCAATATATATTTTACATAGACTTGAAGCTCTCTATGATCATAACATGAGAGGGTTAATTTGTATTTAAGTGTTTTAATTGATGCAAAGTTGTGACAGGTTGTTACTATATATACAAGAAGCGTTCATGTTTGAACACGAAAGCGCTGACACATTTTGGGTATCTTATGTAATAAAGTGTTATTGTGCCTAAACTGTGGTGTCACCTCGTGAGTTCATTTAATATTTGGATTGCCTTTTCTCTTCTCGAGGTGCTTTATCCTTGTATTGCTCTGTTTTGGATCAGTGTTATAATTACAGGCGGATGATACACCAGTCTTACTGTCAGATAAATGAGACAGTAGAAAGGATCAGCAATCAGTGCCAAGTCATAACAGCCAACAGTTATTTAGTTATTTTTTTTTTACAAGAAACATATTTATTAAATTATCATTTATGACATAGGCAATTACACATTTATATAAATGAAAACAAACCATATTGACATAATTTTAGTTGCAAATATTTTACATCACTTCCAGTCTTTGTCAAACATTACATAGCTCATTCAAATTCTGCCTTCTTTTAAACCCCATTCCTCATCTACATGTATTGTTTCCACAATTCCCATTTTTTCAGTCATTTGCTCCTACCCTTTTCTAAAGATCCCAATTCTAGTTGTTTTTTTTTGTCTCTGTTACCATATTCACTTACTTCCAGTACAGTTGGTTTAGACTTTTATTTCCATTTTAAAGTAATTGCTTTTTGGCAGCCACCATAATTAGGCTTAGAAAGGCCTTACTATGTCTAGGCAATTCTGATTCTGTATCATAGTTCAAAAAATAATTTCCTTAATTACACCAATTTGCTCACCCAGTATCTCTGATAGAGTAGTCTTCAGGAAATCTTTAAAGTCTGCCAACTCATTACACCACAGAAAACTTGTTCCCAATTACCCCTTTCTTCCCCATCACACCTCCATTTTCTGTCTACCCGAGAAAAAAAAAATCTTTACAGTGTACTTGGGGTATAAAAATACCTATGAAAACACTTCCAAGCATAAATCCTAAATCTTCTAGACTTTGTTGCATATTTGGGAGACATATATATACCCCCATTGTTTCTTTGTGAATTGCTTATCCAGTCTCTCTTCCCAATCCATTCTAACCTCCTCTGATTGATTCTTATAGTTATCATTCAGTTGTGTATGCTGTACTAAATGCTGTATTAATTAATTGTTCTTTTTAAGCAGCTTCTGTTCTAGATTCTACTAAAAACTCTACCAGTGCTGGTCTTTCACTTAGGATCTCCCTATTTCTTTCTCTTTGCCTATGCTCTGATATCAATCCTTAATAGGGAAAGCAATCTCTATCCTGCCGTCCAAATAAATGATTGGCCTCTTCTCATTCTGTTACCTTTCCCTCTCTAATTATTTGCTCCCAATACCTTGGTTCTTTTGCCAATTTTCTGCAGTAAATTCCAGCACATCTTACCTATTGTCTGTATCCCTAATTGCAGTCATCCCTATTGACACATCTCCTTTCTCCATTCCTTTGTTGACTTAGTTCTTAGAATACTTTTTGCTATTTTATGAATATAATATTCTGTATGGTTACTGTTATTCTCCTTAAGGATCTGCATCCAAAATCCCAGTCTGTCCTTATTTACTGAGCTTCCTCCCTGTTTCATCATCATTCCTTTATATTGGAAAAATAAGGTTATCCCACTTGACTCTTGCTGTGTTCCCCTCCCAGATAAAATCATTCTGCTCTTTATTAATTACTATCTACAACTTCTCCTCTGGTTGATAAAAATATGCCTAACCTATGTATATAACACCAAAGGAACTAAACATTTTAATTGTTTTATCTTATTATCGATGTCCATATAACGGAGCTTCCATTTTCTCAGTTTTTGTATTATCTTTTGTTTAGTCCTTCCCATATATCCTTAGCTGCCACACTGGTATCATTTTAATCCATACCCCTAATACTTCATTTTTTAGCACTTCACCATAAAAATGGATATCGCTAAACCAATTCATATGTGAGTACATACTTTACCGCTATTGCATTTGTTTTAGCTTCATTAAATTTGTATCCTAAAAAGGTTTCAAACTGTCTCAATATGTTCCACAGCACTGTAATCTCCCTTTCTGGTTTTGTCAGGTATAAAATAATGTCATCTGCAAAGAGAGCCAGCTTTTCTTGACTACCATACTAATTATATCCGTGACTTTCTGAGTCCATTATTTTCTTTGCAGATGTTTCTAAATATAATGCAAATAAAGTGGAGAGAGAACAACCCTGCCTGGTTCCTCTGCTCAAGCACAGATTATCAGAGAGGACCCCACCCACTTTAATTTTCACCTCTAATCCCTTATATATTCTCCTAATCAACCTTATAATTTTATCAGGGAATGCAAATGCTTCAATTGCTGTGCTCATAAAGTCCCAGCTGACTCTGTCAAATGCTTTCCTTGCATCAAGACCCACCACCATAGGTTCATAGGTTCATACTAGGCTATCTGCCCTAGGGCATTTATAAGCCTAGCCAGAATGTGTTTGGCTTTTGCCACCCATTTTAAATTTATTTTGCTATGCCCTTTTTCGAGGTTAGTATACTGTGCCTCTGTCTAACAGTGACACAGAAGTGATACTCGGGGTACACCTACGATCTCCCATCCACTCATCAAGATTCCTCTTGAAGAGAGTCAATGAGGGACTCTGCCTAACCTGGACTGGGATTTTATTCCAGAGTGAAGGGAGCCTCTGGGTTATGAATCTGTCCCTCCAGCATGTCCTATTTATTTCAGTGCTGAGGTTCAAGTCTCTCAAGCACGTAGCTCGATGGGATTTGGATTTTCTGAGGTGCAGCATGTCCATTAATTCCGGGTTGGACATGGCTTTATGTCAGGCACAGATCGCCTCTGAACAGGCGGTATGCCACTGAGTAGAGCTGGAGTTTCTTTAATCGGGCAGCATATGGCATCTGTTTGAGCCCTTTGATCCTCTTGGTGAGGTACTTTTGGGGTCTTTCCAGTTGCTGCAGGTGTCTGGTAAGGTACATCCCAAAGGGGCATTGTACTCAATTATGGGCCTGATGAGGGATGAGTAAAGAGGCACGATGACCTCCCCTGATCTAGATGTGAATCCCTTCATGATTAGGTGGGCTATATAAAATGTTTTTCTAACCACTTTGGCCACGTGGTTGTCAAATGAGAGATTGCTATCAACTTGGGTCCCCAGGTCCCTAATTACTTCTTCTGTACTTAATGGATTACCACCTATGTGGTAATTTGTGGGCACTTTGTTTTTGCCAAAGGGGACGACTATACACTTTTTGGCATTTAGCTTGAGGCCATGGCTCTGGCACCAGTTGTCTGTTTCTATGAGGCCCTTTTGGAGGATGCTTGTGTCGGCTGGAGAGTCGATTATGGCGCCCAGTTTGCAGTCATCTGCGAACTTGGTCAGCCACAGTCCTTCCGTGTTGGCCTGTACCTCCGAGAAATACATACCGAACAAGAGAGGTCCCAGGACTGAGCCTTATGGGACACCACTTGTAACTGGTTTGGAGTCTGACATGGCTCCAGCAATTCTAATCATGTGGGTTCTGTCCTTGAGCCAGTTTGCAATCCATCTAGTGACATAGGGGTTTATATTTAAGCTGGTGAGCTTATCTATAATGCCCGAGTGGGGTATTGTATCGAAGGCTTATGCGAGGTCCAGGTAGGCTGTGTGGACCACCTTCCCCTCGTCAATGGCCTTAATGACTGTTTCAAAGAAATCAACCAGGTTTAAGAGGCAGGATCTGCCCTTAACAAAGCCGAACTGGGTAGGATCCAGTGTCTGTAGGTCCCCAATATCTTTATTTATGAGGTCCATGATGATCCTTTCTATAGCTTTGCAGAACAAGCTAGTCAGGCTTATGGGGCGATAGTTTCCAGGATCCGTTAAGGCACCACCTTTATGGAGAGGGGACCACTGTTGCTGTACGTCACTCTTTGGGCACATATCCTGTAGTAAGGCTGAGATTGAACAGTAGTTTTATGTTTGGGTTTAGCTCTTCTTGGAGTTCATGTAGGACGCAGCCTGGGACACCGTCTGGTCCCATTGATGCTGTGTTTTTTGCTTTGGAGAGGGCGGCTCTTACCTGAGCATCTGAGATGTCAGGGGGGGCAGCACTCTGCTGGGATAGATATTTGCCCTTTTGGTGGGGAGGGGGGGAGAAGTTTGTGCTGAACCTGTCAGCTAGGATGTTGGCAATGTCTGTGGGTTCAGTGTATTTTTTGTCATTTTGGACTAATTCTGAGCATATCTGGGAATTACCACCCAGGTTCCTAACATAACTAAAGAAAGCCTTGTGATTATCCTTAGTGTCCTGTGCAATTTTTCTCTCGAAGCTGGCCTTAGACAATTTTATGAGTGCCCGTAGTTTTTTGCTAATACTGATCAGTGATGCCTTCCCTTTTTGGGATTTTGCTGTATCATTTAGTAGCTTCCTCCTTCTATTGTATAGTTTGTTTATGGCTGGGGTTCACCAGACAGGACGTCTGCCTTTGGAGGATTGGGTCTTGGTTTTATTTGGGATCACATGATCCATGCATTCCTGAAGGTGTTCATAGAATGCGTTTATAAAGGATTCTGCAGTCTGGGCCGTATTTTCCACAGGCCCGGGGGCTTTGAAGGATTCCACCTCGGTTTTGAGGAGTGTGAAATTTGCTTTAGAGAAGTTTTTCACTGTGGTTTTCTGGGCAGGGGGTGGGGTCGGGATGTGAATATCCAGTGAGATTAGTTTATGGTCTGATCTTACCAGTGAGGGATACACTTCTGGTCTGGAGCATAGAGTCCCCATGTTGGTAATGATCAGGTCCAGTATGTTTTGCCCTCTTGTGGGAGTGGTAACAAGTTGTTCCATAGCATTTGAGTTTATAAATTCTAGGAACCTTTGGGCTAGGGTGTTGGAGCTAGAGTAATGCTCCCAGTCTATGTTTGGGTAGTTGAAGTCGCCCAATATAATGGAGTTTGGAGAGACCTTCATATTTTCCAGTGTTCTCAGAAAGGCCGAGTGGGGTTCCTGGGTTTGGGAGGGTGGTCTGTAACAGGCTATAAACTGGAAGGCAGTTTTACCCACTGTTAGTTGCACATGGATAGTCTCTGATGCTTCGTGCTTTGCCACCAACTTGGAGGTGTGGGTATCTTTGATGAATATCGATACTCCCTCCTTTTGTGGTTCGGTCCAAGTTTTGGGGCGAAAAGCATGGTATGAGGTATAACCTGGTAGTGCTGGGGTGCTCTCGGGAGCCCTGAACCAGGTTTCTGTTACTGCACAGATATCGATGTTCTCCATGCTAAGGAGAGTTTCGAGTGCGTGCATCTTGAGGTTTAGACTTCTGGCGTTGAGTAGCATTACTCTTAGTTTCTTATCCCTTGTGATACCTATGGAGGTGGGTTTGTCTTTTGAGCCTTGCCTAAAAAAGGCACTATGGGGGTAGCAAGAGCCTTTGCCAATATCCGAAAGCCCAGGAGTGACAGGTGCAAGCCGTCCCTAGCGAAGCATCGTGGCTTGTCGAGCATATCATCCCAAGCTAACAGGCATTGGATCCCCTTTGAATGACACTAGTACTTAAGCCAATTGTTGAAATTGATCATCTTGTCTTCATATTGTGGCATCATTCTTGGTGAGGGTAAGATGCTACTCAAGGTCAGGGTCATACCGGCCTGGGCTATGTGCTCAGAGCTCCTTTATGTCTCTTTTCATGTAGTCCAGGGAGGTACGTCTCAGGTCATTCACACCAGCATGGACAATGACTGAGTCACATTGTGCTTGCCTTGGAGTGACCTGAGTGCTTGTGTTATGTGGCGGATCCTAGTGCCCGACAGGCTGCTCACCATGACCCTGTCCTTGTTCAGCCTGGTGAGCGGGACGTCAGTGTGCCTGACGATAGAGTCACCTATTACAAGTGTATCAGGTGTGTTGTTTAGTCTTAAGGGCTGTGACTGTTCGGCACACTGGCTTTGTGAGATATGTGTTGCACGTGTTTTGTTTTGGGGTAGCGGTTGCTTGGGTGTCTGCTTTGGAGGTCTCTGCTGCTTAGGCAGATCTTTATTTAGAGCCTCCGAGTATGTTTTTGTGTGATTATGTGTTTGGTTTGCTGTCGTGGTAGGTCTATGTGAGACTGGAATTGTAGTGAGTGTGGTTTCCTTCTCCTCCTGACTGGTTATGCCAGTACCGAGTTGAGAGAGCTTAGCCTCCAGTTTGGCTATATGGTTGCATCTCTCACATGTGTTGGAATTTGTTGGGAGGAGAGTGTTGTCTGTGTACATGAGGCAGTTGTAACATTGCCTCAAGATTCCCAGATTCACCAGCTGGACCGGAGAGGAGATTGACAACTGACCTTTGGACATGCTAGAATAATATTGGGAATTCCTTAATAATTGAAAACAAGGGCCAGTGGGGAGTGAGGGTGTAGTGCTTTTAATTTTTAGTGCTGACTTATATAATTGCTTTAGTGAGCAAGTGCCAGGTAACTTAAGTGCAATGTGTTACAAGTAACTTAAATGCAAAAATGACAAACAGTAACTTTCTTTCAAGTGAAACAAGGAAATAAGTACAGTAAGCAATGCAGATATCACTAGTGATCCACAGAAGCGCTGAGAAGCCGCGTATTAGGTGGAATTAGCGTTCCAGGGAAATAACAAGCAAACAAACGACAAGCATATAAACAAAGCTAGATTCAGCAGGCCTGGATCTAGTCTATGCTACAGCAAACAAGGTGTACCAATTTCAGTAAGATACAGTTCACATTTTCAGGCACTAGTGATATTTTATTACATTCTGCTTCCCTCTGGATAATCACTGTTCTGTTAATGCTGTCAGATATTTGCCTCCCCTCCACAAAACCACACTGATCAATATCTATCAATTCTGGCATCCATTTGTTTAGCCATTATAGACATAAACACTTTATAATCATGATTGAGTATTGAAATGGGTCTGTATAAAACTGGATCTGATGGATCTTTACCCTCTTTAGGTATTACAGCTACTACCACTTTCATCCAGGATGTTGGTACTTCTCTTCCTCTTAATATACTGTTAGACAAACCCTCCAAATCTTTATCAGTTTTTTTCCCTCCTAGATTCCAAACATCCACAGGAATACCATCTGTTCCTGTGGACGTTCCTGAAGATTAGTTATACACCACAATTTTTATCTCATCTCCTCCTATCCTAACTGTTAGTAATTGAGCCTCCTCTACCTCTAACCTTGGGATATTTAATTCTTCCATAAACATTTCCATTTGTACATTTTCTTGATTTACATATTTCTCTGCTTTATACAGACTTTCTGAAATATTTCTAATACTTCTACAGAAGCCCTTGTTATCTTCCCTGTTATAGGCTCCCTAAGCTTGGTGACAGCCCTTTCTACTTTCTCTTGTCTGAGTCATTGTGCTAAAAGTTTTTGTGCTCAAGAGTTATCAAAAAACAGTTGCTTAACAGCAGTCTTTCTAAACTCACACATTTTATCGAGGTAATCACTTATTTTCTGTTTAGCATTCTGCAGTTGCTCCTCTTTTTGTTCTGAGATTCTATTTTGAATACTTTAACATTTGTCAGTCCCACTAAATAATTCTTGTTATTTCCTAACCATATCTCTTTCTTTTATTTCCACCCTTCCACTTTAATTTTATCCCATTCCTTAGCTATATTTTCAGAAGAAATTTCTATCTTCTCTAATAACTCCCAAATAATTACTATTACCCGTTCCTTAAATTTCTCTCTTTTCAAGAGATAGGTGGGAAAGCGCCAGTGTCTCATTTATATTTCATTACCCTACCTTATTTTAGTTATTATTGGCATATCTGAAATAGATAATGGATGCATATCAAAACTCTCAATTAAATATGCATGTTCCTATGAAATGCAAGTTCTGTCTACCTAGCCCAGGTTTTGTATCGTGGGGAATAATATGTAAATACACATCTTCCATGCCAAATATTTTATAAACTTCTTCAAAAATCTACCCTCCTTTGTTATATTTTCCTTTTTCAGCCCTGCAAATGCATCTTCACTGCTGTAAATCAAATTCTAGTCCTGACCTAGAAGTAATATTCCCTGATCAAAGCTGGTTATTTCTCCCAGAATTTTCTTAATCTCCATTATAGCAGTTTTAGGTGGACTATAAATACGTGCCAGTGTAATCCTCCTCCCTTGTCAGTAGCCCCTTAGTACTACAAATCTACCATTGTTATCTTTTTTATCCTCTTCATAGGTTTCATAAGTAGGTACTAGGCTGTTGGCCCTAGGGCCTATATAAGCCTAGCCAAAAAATGTACCCTGGCTTTGGCCACCCAAGAAAATTATTTTCCTGTGCCCCTGTCGAGCAGAGCCACAGAAGTGATCCCTGGGGTGAATTTCCCATTTCTCATCCAATCATCAAGATTTTTCTTGAAGAGTGCTAATGAGGAGCTCTGTTTGACATTGATAGGTAGTCTGTTCCAGAGTATGGAAGTCTCTGGGACAGGAATCTATCCCTCCAGCATGTTCTGTTTATTGTGGTGACAAGGTTTAGGTCCCTAGAGCATGTAGCTCGGAGGGATTGGGATTTCTTTAAGTGGAGCATGTCCAACAGCTCTGGGTTTGACATAGCTTTGTATGTTAGGCAGAGATCTACAAACTTTGTTAGCCAAAGACCTTCTGTGTTAGCCTGCACTTCAGAGAAGTAGATACCAAACAGGAGAGGACCCAAGACTGAACCCTGTGGTACTCCACTTATCACTGGTTTGAAGTCGGATTTGGAATCTGCTACTTTCACAGTGTGGAGGTTCTGTCCGTGAGCCAGTTGGCAACCCATCTTGTGACTTAGGGATTTATACCTAGTTTAGTGAGCTTATCTATAATTCCAGAGTGGGGGATGGTGTCGAAAGCCTTGGCGAGATCTAGATAAGCTGTGTGAACCATTTTACTCTCATCTATGGCTTTGGTGACTGCTTCAAAGAAGTCACTCAGGTTTAGGAGACATGATCTGCCTTTTACAAATCCAAACTGGGTAGAGTTCAGAGTTTGGAGATTACCAATGTCTTTGTTTATGAGTTCCACAATGATACGTTCCATGGCCTTGCAGGCCAAGCTCGTCAGGCTAATGGGGTGGTAGTTCCCGGGGACTGTCGTGACTCCCCCTTTGTGGAGTGGGATAACCGTCACGGTGCGCCATTCAGTGGGTACAAAGCCTGAGGTGAGGCTATGATTGAACATGGTACTTAGGTAGGGTGCCACTTCATTCTATAAGTTCGTGTAGAACGCAGCCTGGGATATTGTCAGGTCCCATGGATGCTGTGTTCTTGGCTTTGGAGAGTGTGTTTCTTACCTGTGCAGCCGTGATTATAGGAACTTTGCATTCTTCCGGTATAGAGATGGGCCCTATCACTATTGGAGCTCCTCTTGCAATTAATATAAGTACTCCTCTTCTCCTTTGTCCAAAGTATTTTGCTGAATGACCATCTCAAAAAACTTTCTTGATCAAATTCACATGTTCACTTCTTTTCAAATGTGTCTCTTGTAGCATAGCTATTTGCCCTCTATATTTGTAATATAGTTTACTACTCTTTTTTGTATATATCTGTGAAACCATTAACATTTTAAGATAATACAGAAAGTGTCATTATGTTAAAAAGTTATTCCCACCTTTTATGTGTATGTTCCAGCTTTTGTGTTACATGCACACACTGTTTGGCAGGTTGATCTTTTATACAGTTGTTTCTTGCCATATCCATTTCAGCCTATGTCACATCTTACAACACTTTTTGTTTTATTGAAAGTAGTCAAAAAAAATACACACCCAAGACACCGCTAAAACCTATTAACTTAATACTAACAGGCAAAGCTAAGTACATCTTCAAATATTGAAGTTTTACCCTCCTAATAGGAACAAGTATCCCAAACTGCTCATAGACTGTGGTTAACGTAAATGGAAGGTTATCCACGCTAAGACACATGGTACAACTTGTGCTTCTAGTAAGTGCTCTCTGGGTTTGTTTAATATGTATTACTCTCCCAGATTGGGAAAACACTTGAATGGGTTCAGAAAATATTATATCTTAGCCAATGAAAGAAAAAAAGTGTTCTGTTTTTATTGCCGTTTATCAGATTGTATCCATGGAGACATGGGGATCACATAAAAGAGTTGCTTCTACAAGCATTTATTTGTTTGCTAGTAGAAAGTTTTATTATATTCAATTTTCTTTTTTATTTATTTGCTTTCTCCTAAAATTTGTCACTAGATAAAAACCAACAAACTTAATCCAGTCATTCCCTCATGAAAGGATGAGAAAAAAACATTATTTTTTCTTGTATCATGCTCTTTTGACCAGATGTTTCTTCTTTTTTTACATTGCAGTGTCTACGTTTCTTAAAACTGAACAAGGAGAAAGACAAAAGATGGGAAAAAAAAGAAAAGGGAACTGTTTACTTTAGTGTCCCCATTACACTTGAAAATAACTGAGAAAATGTTACTTTATACCACACAGCTTATATCATGCCTTATAAAAATACCACTGTTGAGAACAAACTTTTGTTTTACTTACAGTTAACTCTCTCCCTCTTTTTCCCCTCTCCCATGTGTCATTCTAAACATTAATGACATGTCGTAGGGCATATGCTTTAGAGTCCTTTACAATTTTAACAAAGTCAAAAAGTCCAATATTTCCAGGTTTTCTTGTTCTGTCATGTTTCACAAATATAATCCCATATTTATTTGTCAATTTCTGATTTGCTGGTTTTATTCCTAATTATCTCCATCTTCATGTCCAGTATCTGTTTTATTTCCAACATACTCTTGGTTCTTCTAGTCAACTCTTTTGCTTTTTTCTCTCTCTAAAGCATTTTCCATTGAAACATTGAAAATGGTTTAACCCGCACAGTCTCTCTATGGTTTTTATTACCAGAAGAACAAGAAGCAGAATCTCCTTCTGTTTCACAGCTCATGTTTTGTTGGTGTTGGACAAACTTTTGTATTTCCTGTTTAGTATGTTCTACATTAAAAAATGATTTTGTCCCTCCAGGAAAGAATATTCTGAAGATAGCTGGGTACAGCAGTTTGAATCTCACTCATGCTTCTCGACATTCCCTGATTAGTGAAATAAATTTACTCCTATTCTGCTTTTTTGTTCAGTGAGTAATCATTTTTTTCTCCTACTTTTAGTACTTTGTTCTTTTGTCACAGTTTTGTCAGAATCAACTCCTTTTGCTGGTAGGATTGCGTCTTTGCTATTAAAGGTCTAGGTTGCCTTCTCATGGTCAGGTTTGAAGCATACACACAATGTGCTCTTTCAATTAATAACTCCTGCTGTGGAATACCAGTCCAGTTGCTTATTTGTGCTTTCATGAAATTAATACAGTCTGTTCCTTCCAGCTTCTCTGCTACAGCAGAAAATCTCAGGTTTTCCATATTTGCTCTGTCCTCTAATTCTTTTATTTTTTGAAACATTCTCTTCTTGAGTAGTCTCATATTCAGCCAGACTTTTCTTCATTTCGACATCTGATTTTTTGCAGTTTTATCGCCTCATCTGAATATCTGTTTAAAACCAATTCCATCTTTTCTAGCCATTTGTTATTTGAGTTGATATACTCCATCAGTGTTTTGTTTCTTTTAATCAGCTCTGAGTACAACTGATTTATTTTTTCCTCTAGGTTACTGAAGTCATGTCTTGCACCAAAGCTGGAGCTTGCACAGCTTTTTTGCTGAACAGCTGCAGAGTTCTTCCCAGTCAGTGTTTTTCCTCACCTTTTGTGATTGACTTTCTTTCAGATTCTCTGAATTTTCTTTTTTGCTGGCATCCAGGCAGTGCACTTGCTAGAAAATTACTGGAATTTACCTAAAAATACAGGTTTACTGGCTCTCTCTTCTGAGTTTCTGTTATCATATTGGGAGAGCTGAAATTCAGCTGTTACTCGATGTGAAGCCATCTTGGAAGTCCAGCAATTGCTTATTCTTAATCAGATTTGGTAGTGGCAACCATGTCCGGCAACAAGTTCTTTGTTGTGATTCCAAAGCTCCCAAAGTTAAGACAGAGCAGTATGATTCCATCCCACTGTGTTAGAAGGCTTAGCATCTTACAGCAGTATGTCTGTCTGCTCCTTAACAATTATCAGGTACATTTTTAATTAAAAAAAATGCTCATATAACTTACGTGCAAAGCATGATTCACTGCTTCTAACAAACAAAGACTAGTACTTACATTTTCTATACAAGAACATGATGCCCAGTCAGGAAGTTTGTATTTTTAGTGGAATCCCAGAGACAAACACTCGAGGTAGATTAAAAGCACTGTCTCAGTACACACACATATATGTAAACACACAAGAATATATTTAAGATATGAGATAGCATGCAGTGTGATTAAAATCTGTGGGAACCGACATGTTAATGCACATCAAACATACATTTATAAATCTATATACAACTACTGTTGATACATTATTACTTTTAACAGTTATTTGAGAACGCAGTAATATACTACACAAAACAAACTGTGATAAATTTGTATAGTCTGCTTGAAGCTATGTTGATTGCCAGAGAGTGAACTATAATCACAAGTCTGACATATGTGCATAAGATGCACAAAAATGTGTGAATGTGCAAACAACAAACATACCGATGATCATTGTGATTAGTCACACAAGTCTGACAGCTCTGAAAAGTACAACCTACACATAAATACTACAAACTTGCATTTCTGAAATTAGGGAAAATGCAACCTGCACACACACACACATATATATATATATATATATATATATATATATGTATGTATATATATATATATATATATATATATATATATATATATATATATATATATATATATATATATATATAGATTAAGAGATAAATGTGATTGGAACATAGTGTTTTTGGCAGTAAGTTACAAAGTAATAAATTGCATTTCACTACCAGTTTGATTGTACCTAAAGCTACTTAAGAGTCTTCTTAAAACATTAAGTATATTGTTCAGGACTTTGTCAAAATACATACTTCTCAGTTGCTATTTAGTGCTGATTTTTTTTACGTCAGATTTACGCCTGCTCCTCCTAAACTTACTGAGTTTTTTTTAAGACGTCACAGCTGTTTAATTATAAACATATCATTTAATAACTGAACTAACCTTACACATGCGTTCCTGATCAATAACTACATAGACTCTAGTATACAAGGACTTTTTATTCATAAAAAAATAAGAAAGTTTTCATTTTATAACCCTTTGCTATTTTGTCTTAATGTTCAACTGCTGTGAGAGGTATGCCAAAATATATTGGATTATCAAATCCACTTAACTTTGTCTTTACTAGTGTCAAGTGGACTAACAATGCTGTTAAGCAATTAGTTTAATTTTCATTTCACAGCACAAGGATGCCACTCTCACAGTAGTCAAAAATGAATGCATTGCACTCCTGATGTTTGTCACATATTTAATAAAGTGTCACAAATTTGCGAACTGAGAAGCAGTGGTTTACTGTATTATGTCAAACTAATTGTTAAGCAATTTATGCAACCATAAACCTGAGGCTGTGTGATATCAGAATATATTATACTAAGTACAGAAAGTACCTCTCCCCCAGCACACACACATCACTTACAGCTACAATTTAGGAACAAGTTGAATTATTAAAACCTATGTACCCAGGCGAGTTATGCCTGCACATACAATACACCAGTACTGACTGGTTGAGTAGTACCGAGAAGTATGAATCAAAGCTGTGTTTCCATAATACACATTGGCACATGCACTGAATCTTTTAGCAGGGATTGCATACAGTAAAACTGAACCTAACTTATCCCTGCAATCATATCTCATAATGTCTTTACTCAAGAAAATGTAAACTAACACCAACTCAATTACTAAATATTTTAAAGATAAAATAATTGGAGGTGAGATCATAAGAAAAGAGAAGTAAAAAAATTACATAGAAATAAATAGAATTTGTGAAAAGAATATATGTAGAATGATGTTTCAGGGTGGGTTGAAATTTAAAGGAAAGTAGGGCTTGAGCAACATAATTAAAAATATATACAATGAATGAAACTGGTTACAATGGTTTGTGATCTTACTGTATCTGTGTCCTTGTAATTGTTCCACATGTAAATTTAAGAAAGGTATTAGAAAAAGAACAGTTTTGGACAACTCCAAGAAAGCCCCCCCCCCCCTCCAAAATAAGGGACATTTTTTAAATTACTCTAATTCACTTTAAAAGTTAATAAAACAACACTTTTTTCACCAATACACATTTTCTGAACATACATCTCAACTTCCAAGGCCAAGAAATCTGGACAAAGCCAAAAGTAATGGGGGACAAAGGCCCCCAAAATAGGGGCAGATTTTAAATATTGCTATTATGGACATAGACAGTTGAAATAAAAACAGGCTTTGCATTAACATGTATTTTCTACAGGATGTGAAGTCTGAAACTCAAATGTATGTCATTATTTAGGGATTTCAGTCCTCAATGATTTGCTAGAAAACCACAAATTTAACGAGGAGCAGACCAAAACTATGACAGCTGACATTTGAGAGATATGCTTCTGAACAACAAAGAGCATGGCAGTACTGTTATTGAACGATTGCACCCCTTGGTGATTTACCACATAAAAATCAGAGCTTCTAATACAACGCCAAACCCACTCTCCCATATTAACCTACGTGGCCTAACCCAACTCATCACTTCCCCCACAAGAACAGACAACAGAACCAAACACCAATCCACAATAGATTGGATACCCGTATCCCACCCATCACCGATATCCCTAGCAGGGTGTCTACCAGACACCCTGAGTGACCACCAAGCCACATTTTTACTCAGATCAAAATCACCACAACTGACCCAAATATCTACATGCCTAATTAGAAATTAAAAACACTTTAACCACTCCAACTTTATAAACAACCTAAAATGTGCAACTGGACCCCCCTAAAAAACCTACCTCTTGAAGAAGCTGTACTATATTTCAATACTACCTTCTTAAACACCCTTAACAATCACGCCCCCCTCCAGAACAACAAGAATTAAAACTAAATATGTCCCCTGGTTAACCCCAGAAACAAAATCCCTCCTCAAAAAAAAGAAACAAGGCCTGGACCAACTACCTCAACAGTAAATCACAATTGAACAAACAAATATACGTTGAACTACGTAACAAAGCCAAAAAAAATCACCAAAACAGACAAAACATCTTACTACCAAAAGTTACAGGATAAGTACAGGAACAACCCACAAAAATTTTGGGCAGCAATTAACTCTATTCTACAAGCAAGTAAACCAACTACCCCAACCACAAAAATAGATAACAACCAAGAAGACATCCCCACTCAATTTAATAAATACTTTACAGAAACCAACCAGACCCTTGCAAACAACCAACCCTTTGACAACATCCCCACCCCTGCAAATCCACCCCCACCCCAACTAACAATTGCCCCAAGTTCAGCTTCCACTCAGAACCAACCAAATCAATTTTAAAACTACTTCACAAACTCAAACCAGTGTCTCTAGCCACAGATAAATTACCCACTGAATACCTCCACCTGGCTGCAGAAGCCATATCATATCCTGTCTCCATCCTAATTAACAGATCCATCTCCGAGTGTATAGTACCCAAGCTATGGAAAATATCACATATCATCCCTCTACATAAAGGGGGAACCTCCCTGGAACTCAATAACTACTGCCCTATAGCCATACTACCCCCTTTATCTAAAATTTTAGAGAGGGTAATACACAAGGAACTAATGAAAAATCTCCTAGAAAATAAACCAATAGCAACACAACAACATGGCTTTAGACCCTTCCATAGCACCTCCACCGCACTAACAGAATTCACCAACATTGTCAATACTCACAGAAACAACGGACTCCTTGTATCTGCCACCTTCCTTGACTTGTCCAAAGCATTCGATATGGTTAACCACAATAAACTCCTTCTTTCACTAGCAACTCTAAACCTTACGACCCCTGCCATCTCCTGGTTCAAAAACTACCTAGAGGGAAGGAAACAAACTGTTATATGGCAAAAACAACTCTCCCCCTCCCTACCAGTCTCCCTAGGAGTACCCCAAGGCTCCCTCCTGGGGCCACTTTTTTACCCTCTTCACCAATCAGCTCCCAAACAGTATTCCTAAAGCGTCAGTAGTGCAATATGCAGATGATACCACCATAATATGTGTAGCCAAATCAATTGACATCCTTCACTCCCTAACACAAGAATGCCTTTCCGTAGCAGAAACTTGGATTACAAACCAAAGGCTCATTCTGAACCCAAGTAAAACAAAGCTAGTACTCTTTAGCTCCCACAAAGCCACACCTCCCACTGATTATTTCGTCATCTCCTCCTTTAACAAGACCACAATCACCCCCACCAATCATACTAAACTCTTAGGGGTTGAAATAGATAATCACCTTAGATTTGACCTACATATTTCTATAACCATAAAAAAGTGCATAAAAAACATGGCTTACTGTATCACAATAAAAAAATTCCTCACTGACCACTCTAAAACTACAATAACAAGGACTCACCTACTATCCACCCTAATTTATGCTTCCCCCATGCTTTCAAAGCTCCTCAAATCCAACCTAAACAAACTTGATAGTTGTTATAAGATAGCCAAATTCGCTACAACCTCTTCCATCAGAACACATCACTGTGAATGCCTAAAAAACTCATTTGGTTAGAACTACCACTCCTACTTCAACTCTATCAACTATCACCAGCCCACAAAATAATACATAACTCTGAAAACACCCCAGCCCTACAAAATCTTTTGCAACCCTATGCAACCGCGAGGCCCTTGAGGGCTACCGCACAAAACCTCCTCAAAGTAACCAAATATAACAATGAAGCTGGTAAGTCTGTCTACAGCAACTGTATAGCAAAAACCTGGAACTCCCTTCCTGCCCACATAACTGACAACAAATCCCCATCACAGTTCAAGAAACTTGTTAAAACCCACTTTTAGAATAATTGACTGTGCTCCTGTATCCCCCCTGGCTAATGTCTCATTAGAACACTTCACCTAACTTAAGTCTGCTAAACCAACCAATCATATAGTACTGTACCCACTTAAGACTGTTAAATCTGCTGCTCATCCCATCTCTCCAGGAATTAGGGAAAACTATCACAGCAATGTTGAGCTCTCCATAAGCAAAACCAGGAGAAGACATATTGTAAATCAATTTGTTATCCTTCTCAACTATAGCGGAATCCTAAATTTAGGAATATCTTCTTGTATTGTAGAGAACGAATGTATCCTATCATTTAGTTAATATGCATGTCAAAGTCTCTTCAATGAATATTGTATATCAAAAGTTTGTCCTTAAAACTATGTTTTGTAAATAATTGTTCTCTTGGAGCTTTTCCTCCCGGGCCTCCACTGAAAAGTGACTTGTAATCCAGTTGGACTCTCCCGGTCAACAAATGTAAAATAAAATAAATAAATAAGGAGAGTCAGGACAAAATCGTGAATATGCGCAAATCAATAATATCTGAATGGCATGCACCAACCTCTTGGCGCAAGAGTCAGGGACAGAGCCAAAAATAATTCGGGGCGGGGCATTTCTGAAATTTCGCTATTCCTTAATTAGAAAGTTCAAAAACTAAGTTAACTAACAGGCTTTACATTTGTAATACGTTTTCTGAATGATAAGATATCATACTCTCAAAATGCACGTCACTGTTTAGTGATTACAGTCCCAAGTCATTTGCCAAAAAAATAAAAACTTATAACGACCCAAAAAAAGTACAAGAGCTAAAAGAAATGTCATACCCAGTAAAGCAACCAATACCCCTTCGCATAAACACCGAAATATGCAACCATGAGCTAGTGAAGGACTGCAATACAATACTGCATTTGCGACTTCTAATTAAGGTTTACGGTCATCTGATGCAATTTCCATTTCATGCGCTTAACCCCTAAACATTGGACTCTACCCGAGTGACGTTAGAACCCGGCACACTAATTGATGGATTATTTGGCCATTCAGCGTTGGAATTTTAAGTTATGACACCAGCATCCTGAAAACTGTCCAATGGAAGCCGTCACTTGCAGTAAGAAGGTTGAGTTTCGATTTCTCTCACTACTTGTAGAACATAAGGTGGGGTTGATAGTACTGCCTCTTTCTGCGTACTCGTGTGTCTGGGGTACTTGACAGTGAATTTCCATCCTTAAGTGTTCAATCGCTGTGTGGGTCTGTTACCTTCAGCAATGAGTGAGGTCGTAAAGAATACGGAAGGGCTTTCCCTGGGTAAATGCTCATGTGTCTTGATTTCGAGAGCTATCTTTATTAGGAACGTGGCATATTGATGATGGTTGTGTGCTTAAACGTGTTTTGCTTATTTACCTTAAGTTGTCATTATCACTAAAATATGTATGTGACATCTGTTCTTGTACAGTAACATTTTCCTATTTTAGTACCATTGAAAAACATTTGTTTGCTTAAAAGTATTGTCTTAGTGTAGATCACGGGTTAACACTATTAGCACGTTTTGAAGGAATTTTTGCAGACTGCACAAAATATGGGTAAAGGCTGCTGTATACCTATGCGCCATATGCAGGCTGGTTAGAATAACGTTGATTTTTCATCAGTCTGGATAAAAAAAAAAAAATAAGTTTAGAGGTGTGCTCGCCAAGTGCAGAGTAATGTAGTTTGAGTAGCGAAAATGTGTGAGATGATTCAGTTTGATAGGAAGTAGCAGCAACAGATTATGGTGTAGAATTAAGATTTGAAAGTGAAAGATGGACACACTAAGGCAGAACTTCTCTTTTTAATTTTACAGCAGAAAGACTCTCTCAATTTGTACTAATATTTGAATTAGCATTCTTAAATTGGCACTTACTTTACAAGACAGAAATAGTAATTTTTGTTTTCTGTTTAGGCACTTAGATTTGTAATGTTTGTATAAATGTTTTGTAATGGTACAGTAAGGGCGATGGCTATGATACATATATTTATTTATTGACATTTGATTACTGGGGTGGCCACGGTGGTGCAGCGGTTAGAGTTGCAGCCTCACAGCAATAGGTTCTCCGGTTCGATCCTTGGCTGGGGTGCCTTCTGTGCAGAGTTTCCTCCGGGTGCTCCAGTTTCCTCCCACATCCCAGAGACATGCTGTAAGTGGATTGGACACTCTAAATTGGCCCTAGGTGTGAGTGTGTGCTTTCCGGGCTGGCAACTTGACACCGTAAAACTCCACTGCCAGTCATGAGCGGACAGGTGATCCGATGTGGGGACCCCTAACCGGGGAAAAAGCCGACTGAAGAAGAAGAAGACTGACATTTGATTACCGGGGAAAGTCTGACTGGATATAAGCCCATTTCCAGTGTACAGGTACATGTTTTTTCCCAAAGGGGATAACTATACACTTCTTGGCATTGAGCTTGAGCCCATGGCTCTGGCATCAAGCATCTGTTTCTGTAAGGCCCTTTTGTAGAGTATCCACATCATTTGGGGATTCAGTAATGTTTCCAGTCATCTGCGAACTTTGTTAGCCAGAGTTCCAGACCTTGGCAACCTTGTATGAATGCAGACAGTGCCCAGCAGATTTGATAGGTTTATAGACAGGCAGGAGTTTCTGGTCACTAGATTGCATTGATTGACTGGGAACATAGTTGTGTAGAATGTTTTTTAGTGCTAGACGTAGACTGGCTGCTGGATAATTTTATAGGTGGTAAGAAGCTGTATGTATGTTAGTTGATGAGGCAATTCTAACCAATTTAGGTTTTTTTTAGTGCTATACAGTGGTGGGTTCTAAAAGGGTATTTGCTGCAAATTTAGCAACTTTGTTATAGCACCATTCAAGTTCTAATTTTTGTGAAGCCTGGAGTTTAGTGAGGATGGGAGCACCATAAATAAGTTTGGGGAGGAGATGAGTAGTGGCAAGTGTAGTATTAGTTGTGTCGGTGAGAGTTTTTGGATCTGTAAACCATTCCAGAGTTTTTCTTGTGCAATTTTATGTATGCAGGTCAAATGTAAGATTATCATCCCTAATAATTTGTTAAGAGAAGTGACTTTGATCCTTGTATTATTGAGCAAGGACTTTAATTTTTTTTTTTTTATATGACAGGGATGGGGGGGGGGGTAGTAGCTTAGTCTTTTCTCAGTTGAGCATACGTTGAGTTAGAAACCATGTTTCGGTGGCTGTTAAAGCTTCCCGGGTAATATTTTTGAAGGTGTACCATGTTAGGTGTGCAAATGAGAGTGGAATCTTCTGTGTATTGTATTAGGATTGCTTGTTGTTTTGATGTATAGAGGGTGTTGTTGAAAATGAGGAGGGGACCAAAGAAAGAGCTTTGTGGTACACCGGTGATAATAGTATGGAGTGCCATTTTACTGACTGATACCTATTGGGCAGGTAGCCTTTGAACCAAAGAAAGGTTGGCTGAGAGAGACTCAGTGAGGACATTAGAAGTAGAAATTTGCTGTGACAAACTGTGTTGAAGGCTTTGGACAAGTCGAGAAATAAGGAAGAGATTAGTTTGTCGTTATCACTAGCTTTATTGACCGTATCTGTATAGGTTAGAAGGACAGTGCTAGTACTAGGAGAAGGACGGAAGCTATGTTGTATAGGGGTTAGACGTTCTTCCTGCAGGAGATAGTTTAGCAATTGTTTTTGATTAACATTTTTCTAGTATTTTGGCGAGGAGAGGTAAGATTGATACAGCTTTAAAGTTATTAATGTCTGTTTTATTTATTTTACATTTGTTTACCGGGTAGTATCCGACTGGGCTGGTAGCCCGTTTTCAACAGAGACCCAAGGAGAAAAGCTCCACATGAAACGAGACCGATAGCAGTACAGAAATTACATTAGAAAGGCATCATGCAATACAAGTTTTATGCAATACAGAAAAGACTGGGTATAATTATTGTATTATTCCTGCAAAATTATAATTGTAAATCACCGGGATCTAGTTTACCAAGTAAAACAGAAGACTGGAACAGGCGATTTGTTGAATCTGTTGAATTTTCTGTTTTGTGCAGTGGGATAATGTGTGACTTTTTCCAGAGAGAGGGAACGTGGGATTCTTGGATTGACCTATTTATAAAAAGATTGAGTCAGGATACACAATGCTGTTGGTTGCTATTTTTAGTTACCCACTTGGAAGGTCATCAGCTGAAGAAGAGCACAGTTTAGGTTTAAGAGTAGTTTTATGTAGGATGTGGGCACGGGTTTAATGGTGAAAGAGGATGTTGTAATAAGTGGCTGTTGGACAGGGCTGGGATTAGATGTTGAAGAATCCTTAGAGATCCTGTACTGTCTATAAAATAATAGTTGAACTGTATTGCAGTTTTGAATGGTGTTATTGGGAGAGGGGTTTAGGTTGAATTTTTGGGCGGGATATAAGATTTCTTTAATGTATGCCCAACATTTTTAGGGTTGTGTTTAGCATTATTCTGATAGTTGCTGTAGTATAATTTTTTTGTCTTAATTTATTTGCTTTTTAGTAAGCTTTCAAGATATTTAGGTGTTTTATATTTTTTCCATGCTTTTTCTCTGTCCTGCATCAGCATTTTTTTTTTTTTTTTGGATAGTCAAATTGCATTATCTGTTTTTAGTCTCTTTCTTCTAGGAGGTTCAAGGTTATTTAGGATATTTAGAAAAGTATTGAATTCATTTACATCATAATCTAAGGGGGGGATGTTTAGGAAGTTCCACGTAGTAGATGATATTGTAGACATATGTTTATATTTTTAATACATTGATTTTATTTTTTATTACAGTCCATAAATCTGCTCAGGTTTTCAAGAAATATTATCACGAGTAAAAGTAAGGGTATTAATATCCCTGATTAATTCACTTTGTTTTGCCGATCCCCAGTGGAGTGTCAGGAAAAATGTGCTCTTTAGCACTAGAGCCAGAAGTTTGCTTAAATTTGTTTTCATGCATCTGAGCAGCAGGCATGTTTTGATGTGGAAATTCTTAGCAAGAGTAGTCAACAGACATTTTCATATGTACGTACTCCAAAGGTCTGCACTTGGCTACCCATTTACAGTGCTAGTAGTTAAAAGTTGTTATATGGAGAAGTGTATACATAGTGACATTCTATAAAAGGCTTTTAGGGGTACCACTTAAGCAGAGGCACTCTATAGCAGTGTTTAGCATTTAGTTAGGTAACGGTACCTTAGCTGTTATCCGTAGTAAGATTGAGACTGTCATCCTACCTTTAATCTTCCTAATCCCCTTTGCATTACACTCCAGTGAAGTGTTTGTCTAGGGTGTTTTAAACAGGCCAGATTTATCCCCCCCTTACAAAAGTATAAAAATAAATTTTCTCAGAATACTGCACAAATATTTTATCAGTAATAAATCCCTTGTGCAGTTAGTGTTCACCACCAAACATTGTCATTAACAATTAAATAAATAAAAGGAAAGAAAAATAACCAGGTGGGTGAACTGGCCTGAAGACCCTTTTGAGTCATGGCTTAAGCCAATAAGCAAAGACAAAATGACAAAAAAATTCAACATGCAAAGAAGAAAATGTATAGTAATATGAACATTCTCAATGCACCATATTTATAGTAGAACCTAAATTAGAAAAAGTTACTTTAACAATGTAAGTACAAGACAGTTGTTCTTAGATGTTGCTTAATGCACAGTAGTGCAACTGGTAGGATGTACAGTCCATTACAATACATGAAAGTAGTGAGAAACATAGGGTCTATATTATATTGTCGACAGCTGACAATGTAGACTTTGAATTGTTCAACACCAAAATGTTGAACTACAAAAATAGCGAACGGCCAAATAACCAATTTCTTTCCTATGGAAAGAAATTGGTTGGCCGTTCTGACACCTGCCCTTTCCCCGAGTGTAATGTGGTCTTGGAGTTAGAATATTTAGTTGGGGGGGGGTGTGAGGGGCACAGCCCCCCACATTGGGGGGTTTGAAGCCCCCCATTTTAAATATATTTGTTTATGTGTGCCATTGGTGTTTGGCCAACAGATTTCTTTCCAATGGAAAGAAATCGGTTATATGGCCGTTCGACATTTCGGTATCTAACAATTCAGAGTCTACATTGTCGGCCGTCAACAATATAATATAGACCCGAAACATAGTATAACATGTGCATGTGTGTACATTCAAAGAGCAGCTCAAAGGAAGAAACACAATATATAGTGCTTACATGTATGTAGTAGTACATTAGCAGAAAGTACTAATGTAGCTTGTCTGTGAAAGTATTGTAGTTTTTAGATTTGTACAACTGATTGGGTAAGCAGTTCCAGGCTGCAAGATCCATTTTATAGAACGGTGATTCAGTAGTTGATAGTACAAGATAAGACAGTGTTAGGTTGTTTTAACTGGAGAAGTACTAAAATTGAAAAGTTTCAGCATATTTTTGCCAGTTCTACTTTATAATCTAACAAACATTAAATTTTTTATAACCAAACAAAAGGCACCAGGTCCTCAGCGAAGGTGCAACAGTTTTAATGGGCTAAGACACAGTGTAACAGCAACAAAACAACAGATAATACGCAGTTAGTGAAACCTCCACGTTTCGTCAAACCTTCTTCAGATAATACACACCCACAAATCTAACACTTAAATACACATAATAAAATTCAAATCAACCAATGAAATGTTGAGATTGATTGACCAAGTAATTCATTGTCATCACTTTGATAAAATATAAAAATCAAGCATTGAAAACTTTTTCTACAGGATAAATATAGAATAAATTATACTAGGACACACATGACTGAAATTACATAAAAAAACTTAAAAACATTATTAAAATTCATATGATTATATCTAAGTAAAAATATTTTAAAATGTGTTCATAATATAATCTAAATAGCACAATACTACACTCTACTGGTGGAAAGTGGTATTTCAACACAATTCACAATCCACTTTAAAAACATATGAATAGTTTGAATAAATAATATTTAAAACCATTGTAACATTATAGTTTGGCTGATCTTAATTTCAAAACAGGTGCTAATGAAATCATATAATTAATTCCTGGATATTTGTTGGATTCTAGCACTATCTGCCAATACAATTCTGTGTATTCTAATAGGGTTTCCCACATTCCTCCTCTAGGGTCCATAGAGACAACTTCAACTACAAAAAATTCAAAACATGCTTCACTACAAGTTAAAGTGTGTTTGTACAGAGAATTAGTTACGCACGCTGTTCTAATATCGTATAAGTGCTCATAAATTCTTTGTTTAATTCTCCTTTCACTTTTTCCAACATAGAATGCCTCACATTTCTTACACAGAGCAATGTAAATAATCCCTTTAGTGTTACAGTTCACAAATGATTTCACTGTCACTGTTTTCTTTCTAGCAACTAAATAAAAGTTGTCACCTGTTTTAAGATATTTACAATAACTACAGGCTCCACATTTGAAAACCCCTATTTTTTTCTTTCTGTTTTTTTCTAACATACCACTAGTGCCCCTTTCTAATATTCCTTTTATGTTACCCCTTTTATAAATAAATTTGATGTCCTTTTCAAAAATGTAACTGAGATCCGACACTTTAGCAAAATTCTTCCACTCTCTCTATCAAAAATTTTTTTTTTGACCATACCAGATTGTCCATCATAAGTGGTAATGAGACCCGATGTAAATCCTTCATTTGAGGTGTCATCCGACACCACTACTGTTCCCACCATCTCTTGTTTGCCCAATATTGGGGCAAATCTAGTTTTTCTTCCTTCACATATTTCCTGGAATATCTCATCAAACATTTCCATTGGGTACCCTCTATCCATAAACATACCTTTCAAACACTCACACTGTTTTATAAAAATTGTGTCATCTGATGTCATTCTGCAAATTCTGACCATTTGCCCTTTCAACACACTTCTCTTCTGGTAGAAAGGGTGAGAACTAGTGTAGTGCAGATATGTGTTTGAAAAGGTCTCCTTTCTATGTACCCTTGAAGCAAAATTGTCGTCCAATGCTTGATTTTTATATTTTATCAAAGTGTTGACAATGAATTACTTGGTCAATCAATCTCAACATTTCATTGGTTGATTTGAATTTTATTATGTATATTTAAGTGTTAGATTTGTGGGTGTGTATTATCTGAAGAAGGTTTGACGAAATGTGGAGGTTTCACTAACTGCGTATTATCTGTTGTTTTGTTGCTGTTACACTGTGTCTTAGCCCATTAAAACTGTTGCACCTTCGCTGAGGTCCTGGTGCCTTTTGTTTGGTTATTAGTTTCATTTTGGCACCTTCCAACTTTGTGTTTCATATTAAATTTTTTATCTTTACATACTCTTATAAGTTTGTCCTTCAAGTCCCTTCATGTGCAGTTTTTTTGTAGACTCAAAAGCTGCTTTTGTTAAATTGGAAGCTTCCTGTTTGCATCCCCCTGACAAACCCCAGAGTTTTTCAAAAATCGTACCAGTAATATCTTAAACTCATCCCACTGTGACACTGAACACGAAAAGACTAGTATTCATGAAATTTAACTAGTTCTTTTTCTCTTTTTGACATTTACTTATGATACATTGTTTTCATCAAATGTATTATATTTCAGATTAGATGTTGAACGTTTGGTCTACATTGTAACATAGATGTTTGAAGTTTCCATATGTGGATTGGGCTATTAGGTTTGCTGACATTGTCGTTTTGAAAGTTTTGGTAAACTCTTGCCTATAATACTACTTTAGAACAGTGTTATTTGTAGGCTTTTTGTCCTGCCCCCCCCCCCCCCAATGTCTGCTGACCCTCAGCCATATGCAAACAATCAGTGCTTTAGTTTCCTGTCGGAGGGTGAGATTTAGTAATGGAGGCAGTTATTTATGCAGCTATTTTGGTCTTTTTTTTTTTTCCCTGTTGGATCCTAATCCTATTCTTTAGCTGACATGAGTACCTGTGTCACTGAGAAAGATTGCAACACCTTGTCTTCCATATGATACTCTCCCCCACATGCTCATCAGGGCTGTCATCCACTTATGTCTGTTTCACCTGCAAGCCTCCACATGCATACAACAAAATAGCTGTGTCCTTTGATTATTCTTTGTATTCTGGCCACCATTCAACGTACCCTCGTCTTGCTCCAGTCAAACTTAGAGTATCCGCCCTGCTCCCTGTCCCATTCTAGCTGGCATTCTGTATTGATGCCCCAGAGAAGTCTGCTTTCATTTTCTTCAACTGTGGTTGGCAGTTGAATTCTGCAGTCACCTTTCTGACATTAACTTGGCAGCTGTTACTTTTGCCTTTTCTCAGAACAGTTTACTGCGCATATCTTTTAGAGGCCATGGTCTCTTGAGCCCCAGTACATTTTCACACATCCATTGAGATGCACAGTGATTCTGTGCAGGAATCTTTCCTTGGTATTGGTACATTGGGTGTATTACAAAAAATAATATGAAAACACTTGCACGTCATAGATTCATTGTTTGCTAACCTCCATCTTCTGAATCACAGTTTGCCTATTAAGTAAGTTTTTGCTTTAGTTTTAGCTGTCTTTTTTGGTCTCCTGCAAGTCTTGCTTACACAACGAGCAAATGACGGAAACCTAGATTAAAAAAACACACACAACCTGAGTGGAAGAGACAGTACCAAAACTGTTACATTAGTTACTGACCTGTACATTAACTCAGTTACAGACACTTGTGTCATTTGTGCAGCTTTATTCATAAGGCTTACTCTGGAATCTAACATGCAGATAGTCTTCAGACAAAGGAAAACAACTTTTGAATTGTATATCGTTTTCAATTAAAATACATTAATAGCCCTACCTTGCTGTGCACAAGCGCATGAAAAGAACTATTTGTAGCAGCAGGGAATTCATTTAGTGCTGGTGTAGGTTTATTCAAAAAGTTTGCTGAATTGATATTCTAGTTATGATTGTGGCTATTGTTATATCAACTATGGTCTTGCTGCTGCCTGATGACAATTAGCCTTTCACTGATTTGGGAAATCCATCCTTCACGCAACAGTTATTTATTTATTTTTTCACTTTAATCCTTACTCCCCTCACCCCCCCCCCCATTCCATTTGGCAGCTGATGCACGTCTTACGGAGGTGGCTGTTTGATGCATGCATGCTTCAATGCATGTACTGATTTTTGTCTACATCTCCACTTGCTGCTTTGCAAGGTTATACACTCTCACCTCCATAAGGCGGGGCACATTAGCTTTCCTTGGCAGACCACAATGCCACTTCCTGGCTGGGATAGGTACACAAACATAGGCTGCTTCATTCCATACCCCATCAGCCAGCTCCTCCAGCAGCCAAGCCGCTCTTTAAAGCCTGATCTTACTAGTGTAGTGAGAATGCCATCCAAGTATATCTGTACCATTTGTGTAGTACTTTTTGACATGTATGTCATCCATTTGTGTGGACCGTGTTCAGGGCAGGTTAATTTCTTAACAGTCCAGTCTGGTGCTGTAAATCTTTGTTCATTAATGACTATTAGGATCTCAGTTCCATCCTCTGAATCGATACGGCTGTTTCCAAGCTCACGCCAGCCAAAAACTCTCAGCTAAGACCTACCCATAATGCTCCTCTCCTAGTTACTCCAGATCTCGTTTGCCACGTTCCTGGTCAGACATGCTAGCCATCTCTCTCAAAGCTAAGTAGAAAATTATTTTTAAGGCAGTTTCTCTTCAAAATTGTTTTATTTTTTAGTCAATTTAGCCTTTCACTGTCGCCTATAACTTAAATCTATTCTCTACCCTTTACCTTGGTAATTTAATTTCTACCATTATAAGTACTGTCCCTCTCTTCTGCCTTTGACATGCCCTTCCTTACCACTTGTGGTATTTTTTAAATGCCATCGTTGGTATTCTCTCACCTTTTTCTCTCCCTTATTTTGTTTTTTTTTCTATAGGATAGCCTTGTTGCCTTACTGTGTCAGACAAAGCTAAGTTGGGGTTTAAACAGTGTGACAAGTGTGGGCGTAAGATGCCTAACTTGGATGCACATGCTCATTGTGTCTACTGCTTGGGCATGGATCATATTAAAGCTTACTGTGACATTTGTGCTAGTTTTAGTAATTGTACACTAGCAGAATGTCAAAATAAACTTATTTTAAAAGGTTTAATCAAGACATATTTTTCGGAGGCTCTATCTGGGTCTGAGGTCTCACCCCCTCCCAAAGACGGAAAAATGGAGTTGCTTGGTTCCTACATCTGTCAGTTACGAAACTGGGTTGGTGCCGTGCTTTGCTGGAGCCCTCTGCGCAGACCTCTTCGGCACCAGGCTGTGAATCTTCTCCCTCTGTGCCGTCCATGATATTCATCCCTATTTCAGTTCCAATCTCGGCACCACTGACTTTGGTGCCGTCCTTGGATCCGACATTGACTCAGATGACTTACCTGCTTCAGCACCATCGGCTCCAAAACTCGAATATCTGCCAAGGATAAGATACTCTCTAACTTACGACCTTTTTGTGGGGGCAGAGGTTTAGTTTCTTTCTTGAAAGACCTGATTCTCCTTCAGCAGCCTCCTTTAGATCCCCTAGGAGTTTTTCTAAATTAGATCTAGTGTGAGTTGTGAACCAGCTTCTGGCAGCTAGGGGATTGCCCATTCCAGCTAGACCGTCCATCCCTCTTGGCTCAGAATTTTTTACTACATCTTCCCCCTGTTTATCCTCCTCTGGCCTCTACCCAGATCCTGGAGATCTTGGTACCGATGTCCACCGTGCATACTGTCTCTGCTCCGACAGCAGTTTTTCCCCTATCAGCACCAACCACCCTTGCTGCAGAACCGATGCCCTCTCGGAGCAGTGCTTGGACTGTCCATACCTTGGTACCTAGCCCGGTGCTTATTTTCTCGCTGTTGCCATCTATGTCCACGGCTCCAGCTTCCAGTCCTCTTGGAGCTCCTCACCTGGAGGTGGGCTCCTCAGGGTGGGGTGTGACCCTGGTTCCGAGGTTGTCCTTCCTGGTTCCGGGCTCCCATCCCTCGGGCGGGCCTGCAGTCCAGGTAATGGAGAGGGTCCTTCACTCCGAAGGCTCACAGTCAGCACCAATGACAGTATTAGAACCCCCCACCAGCATGCACCTCTCCCAACCCTCTATTTCGGGGCCCTGGGCATGGGAGTTGCAAGAACCCCCTTTGAAGGGAACCCCTTCTCTGGAGTCCTCCTCAGAAGATCCCACTGGGGAGCCACCCCGGAAGAAATGGTGCAAGAGGAAGTACCTTGATTCCCCGGAAGAATCTATCACCGAAGACCTTGATTTTGATGAGGGGGAAGGGTCCCCAAGGTCTCGACATCTCTTTCAGAGACATTCTCAAAGTCCTCAAGCAGCGGGGAGACTTAAGTCCTCTAACCCTTCTTTTGAGGAATCTGTGTTCTTGCAGGTCTTCCGTGCTGACCTTGTTAAACTCATTATGCAGCATGCCTGGAAGGCACCAGACAACATAGAACCTGTCCCCCAGAGGCCAGACAAAATTATATCTACACCTGAAGACCAGCCCCACTGGTCCAAGCAGTTGACAGTTGATTCTGTGGTTGTGGCGTCGGCCACCAAGAAGGAACCGGCAGAAGATAGTTCCACTGTCCATCCTCCAAACAGGGAGTCTTGGACCATGGACAGACTAGGGAAGCAGACCTATGCTTCAGCAACCTTCACCATTCAGCCATTGAACTGTCTGACATACTTTACTTGGCTCCAAAGAGACCTAATTTCCGAAATGTCTCCCTCTTTGGTGGGGGTACTGTCTGATGAGGTGCATGATACTGTTGCCTCCAGCTAGCTACCCTTGAATCCATGTCGAACTCCACGATGCGTTTGATATATCACACCACCGGGGGGGGGCAGCTCGAGCTGCCACATCAGGCATTGTCATGAGACGTAATGCTTGGATGTGGTTATGTGACTTTGCAGACCCCTTTATATCTTCCTTCGTCAATGCACCTTTTGACGAACCTGCACTTTGTGGACCCAAAGTACGAGACACACTTGCACATAGAGAGAGAGAACAAATTACCTTGTCTGCTGTGGGCATACACTTTTCCAACCCCCAGAGGTCCTACACCAGGAACCAAAAGGGAGGAAAAATATGGATGTTATGTAGTCCAATCTTGCCTTCATTCTTACCAGTGGGTTAGGAGCCGAACCTCAGCTCCGACTTGACCATACTCTAGCTCAGTCTTAATTGGCTCGTGGCTAAGAGGTATCCCATCGTGCAACAGGTCTTTTCCCCAGATCTAGTTTGCCACTCGTTAAGCTTAGACGTGGGCTCGCTTTTGGCCGTGGCTAAGTATATTGTTTATAACATTTTTATAAACTTTTGACTTGTTGCTCAAAAAAGCTATTTTCATAGCTCTGTGTGTGTGGTAGTGGTATTTTACCACCTGTATTTGTTTCTCTGGCTGTTTTTTGTGCCCTTGTCTGGCTGTTTGGGTATCCCGTTCGTTTTCTTTTCCCCACAGGCTGGGCCCGTTTAAGTTAGAGGACCTAGTCCTCCCCTGTTGTTTTCTTGCCAGTTTCTTGGCCGTTTGAGTTCGAGGCTCTGTTTCTTGTTAGTTGGGTCTAGTGCGTGTACGGATTAATTTGTTCTTTCAGCATGTCCAAGGATCCTAAGGAACACAGGCCTTCGGGCTTTTCAAAAGTGTGTTGAATGCAGCAATAAAATGTTTTTAACTGATGGGCACTCTGTGTGCGTGTACTGCTTGGGGGCTATTCACCTCCAAGAGTCCTGTTTGTTTTGTCATTCCTTTAGTCCCCGTGTACTACCGGAGAGGAAGAACAAGCTCATTTTGAAGGGACTGCTTAAACACTCCTTCGAGGAAGACTTGGCCAAGTCTTCCAGTGCATTACCCTCTCCAGCAAAAAAGGACAAAGACTTCCAAGAAGCACTCTCCGGCACCGTCTGTTTCTTTAAGTCCATGTCGTCTCCCAGCGTTTCGGAGCCAGTCATGGATATTTCGGTTCAGAGCCGGTCTCCAGTTTTTCGACCAGGTTCTGTTTCACACAAGTCCCCTTTTGTAGGGAGATCCAGATCTCCTGCTTTATCTTCCAGGACCCTTTCCGATTAGGACATTGATAGGGTGGTGAAGAAACTGCTTCAGTCATCAGTGTTGGCCAAGTTGATTTCGGCTCCGACCCAATCGGCCTATGGCCTCTTCATCCTTTGTTCCTCCTCCAAGTCTTTCTCTGCCTTTGGAACCAGAGTTGTCGGTTCTGTCTGGTGCCATTAGGTCAGTTCCAGTAGCCTCGCCTGGCCTCTCTGTTCCGATTTCCGCTCCGACCCCGTTGGCTCCGTCCACAGGGTCGAGGGTCGATGGTTCTCCAGTCAGACCCGAGGGGGCCGGATTGATCTTCATCGGTTCTGAGCTTTATTCTCTGTGCTTTGTCTCGAGTAAGCTTGGACCCAACATCTACTTCGGACCTCGGCGCTGAGGACTACTACTGTTTCCCCTACAGTTAGTCGGCCTTCGGAACCAGGGGGATCAGCCTTCAAGGTTATGAGGAGTATGCTGGCCAGGTCGTCAGCTGCATCTTATGGCACCTGTCGGTTTCGGTTCACGCTCTATCCTTGGGCAGTGGAGACCCTAAGCCTCAGGGTACCTCCATGAGTGGTCCCCAACTTTTTGACATCTCCCCTGAGTTTTTGCCTGAGAAGCCCGCTAGAAAGAGATTGTGTAAGAGGAAACACCTTGATTCCCTGGATGAGTCTCATGTCGGACACTTACCTTGAGGAGTCAGAGGGGTCCCCCAAGTCGTCTTCTGAAGATATCTTTTTCAGATATCCTGGACATCTTGAAGCAGAGAGGTGGTTGGCCCTCCAAACCCCCTTCTGATGAGGAGTCTGTGTTCCTGAAGGCTTTCGTGTCTCAGCCCTCCGCCTCTTTGGTTTCTCCCCCTTGTGATGAGCTATTAGACCTTGTCTGTCGAAAGGTGTGGGGAAACTCCCTGACACTGTGGAACCTGAACCGGTCCCAAGGAGACCCAATAAGCTTTTGTCCACCCCCTCTGACAAGGAGTATCTATCTAAAGGTGTTCCCGTAGATGCCATGGTGGTGGCAGCGGCCACCAAGAAGGAACTTGCTGAAACTTCATCTACTGTCCATCTGCCTAATAAGATGTCCCAGACTATGGGTATGGGAAGTGTGTTTTTTACCTCAGCGGCCTTTACACTGTGGTCGCTGAAGTACTTGACGTATTTTACGAGGCTCCTGAGAGATCTCTTAAGAGCTAGGAGATTCTCTACAGGGTAATATTTCTGATGCCGTGGCATAGAAGGTCAATGCACAGATGTCTAACTTAAATTCCCTTACCAACTCCTCCATGAGGCTGATCTCATCTGCAGCCGACTGAGCGAGTAGAGCTGCGGATTCCAGAGTTTCTCTTGAGATACTCCTGGATGCACCTGTGCAATTTCGCGGATGCCTTCAAGTCCACGTTCAGTGTCCCATTTGATGGTTCATCATTGTTCGGAACCAAGGTGAAGAACACTCTCACTAGTTGCGAGCAGGGAGGAAAACCCTGTCTGCCGTGGGAGTCCATTTTTCCATGCCTTTTAGACCTTACCCCAAGGGCCAGAAGGGTGGGAAGATGTGGTGTTTCAGGAAGTCTCAGAGGTTTTTTCAGGGAGCACAAAGTGATTTCCCACTCCAGAGGCAGGGGAGGAGGTGGAAATTCGGGTAGACGCCGCCGTAGAGGCAGAGCAGGCCCGCTTAACCAGGGGGACTGGGATTCCTTTCGTGATTCTCCCTACCAGCGCTCCTGAAGGGAGGCCCGAATGTGCATCTCTGGAGCTGGTCGGGGGTCACTTTTCTTTATACCCAGAAGCCTGGCAAGAAGTCACCCAAGATGGGTGGATCATATTCCCTTCTATTCTCCTCCCCTGCCATCCAAGAGAATCCCAGACGTTCCACCCAGTCACAGGGATTCCACAACTTTAGAAATAAGAAAGTTGCTTTCAAAGGGAGACATCCAGCCTGCCCCCGCAGACCAATAGGGACTTACTCCAGATTCTTTTTGGTGCCGAAAAGAACAGGGGACCTGAGATCCATCTTGGATATCAGCCGATTGAACCTTCATGTACAAAAGTCCAAGTTCTGCATGGTCACCTTACAGTCAATACTCCCTCTGTTAGGGAAAGATGTTTGGATTTGCTCCATCGACCTCAAAGATGCTTACTACCATATCAAGATGGACAGGGCATCAGTCATTTATGCTTCCGGCTGGAAGCCAGTCATTTTCAGTTTCGCACTCTGCCCTTTGGGCTCACCACAGCCCCCAGGGTGTTCACCAAATGCATGGCAGTGGTAACAGCTCACATGAAACGTCAGGGATTCCAAGAGTTTCCGTACCTGGACGACTGGCTCCTTTCTGCCACCACCAGGCATCTACTGTTACAGACCAGGGACGCCACCATTACACTGTGCCAACAGTTGGGAATTACTCTAAATTGGAGACAGTCTGTCTTGTTGCCCTCGCAGCGTGTCACTTTTATCGGCGCCAAACTAGATTCTGTGCCCATGAGGGCCTTCTTACCAGAGGAGAGAATTCGGGCTCTACAACAGCAGGTCTACGTCTTACTACCATTGAGGAAGGTCAGGGCAAAAGTGGTCCTCAAGTTATTAGGGACCATGGCTGCCACGATCATGCTAGTTCCCCTTGCCAGACTACACTAGCGTTCTTCAGTGGCTACTTTTCACCCAATGGTTGCTGCAGCATCTCCCACTCTCCCATTTTATTCTGATTACGGACATGTGCAAGTGGGATCTACGCTGGTGGCTTCAGGCTAGCAATCTCAATGTGGGCAAGCCCTTTGTCCCATCTTCTCCAGATTGGGTGGGGGGGGGGCATTATCTTGGCAGGACTGTCCAAGGCACGTGGCAGGGTCACGAGACTCATTTGCATATTAATGTCTTGGAGATGAGAACAGTGCTATTAGCATTGCAAGCACTTCAGAGCTCTCTCCCTCTAGGGACAATTGCAATCAACTCGGACAACATGTTAGTAGTGTGGTACCTGAACAAACAGGGAGGAACCAAATCATGCCCCGTTTGCAGAGAGGCACTTCAAGTTTGGCAGTAGGCGGTGTCTTCCCAACGCTTTCTAGTTGCAACTCGTATACTGGGGAAGTCCAACGTGATACAGGCTGAGCAGAGTTATTCTAATGCCTCATGAGTGGTCCCTGAACAATTGTGTTGCGGGTCCCTGAACAATTATGTTGCGGAAGAGATATTCCACCGATGGGGGTCAGCCTCGCTGCGATCTATGCCAAATGCAGCAGCTACTTCACCCTTATCCTCCCCGGAGGTGGAGACACCCAGGGGCGCTCTGGCTCACGATTGGCCCTCCGGTCTTCTCTGCGCCTTTCCACCGTTACCTCTGATATCAAAGGTCATTCAGAAAGCAGTTTTTGGGGAGCAAAATGATCCTCATTGGCCTCGTCAGATTTGGTTTCCCTTCCTTCAACCCTATCTAATGGGACAAGCCCCGGATTCTGGACCCAGTTACGGATCTGCTGACTCGTATGTCAGGACAGTTGTATCCCTCCATCCAGACCCTCAGGTTGACAGCTTGGCTGCTCCAGTTCAGTCCTTAGTCAGGCTTCATGATTTTTTTTCCCCGGAAGTGGTCCATATTCTATCATCTTCCCACAAGCCTTCTACCAGGAAGATTTATTGCAGTAAATGGAAGAGATTTTCTATTTAGGCCCATGAGAGACGTATTGATCCTTATACAGCGCCTATTTCAGCGATACTGGAATTTCTTTCTAAACTGTTAGTCAGGGTACAGCTGCGGCAACCATTAAAGTGCAATTGGCAGCAATTTCTACCTTTCGCGTTGCTAATGAGCCCAACCTTATGGCTCATAGGCTTTGTAAGGCTTTTATGAGAGGGACATTGTTACCCCGACCTCCAGTCTTTGATCCAGTGATGCCATGGGACCTCAATTTTGTACTGCAGAAGCTCACCTCAACTCCCTTTGAGCCCGCAGCTACGTGTGACATTAAATTTCTGTCATGGAAGACAGTATTCTTGGTAGCCATAACTTCAGCTAGGCGGGTCTCTGAACTCCAAGCATTATCGATTAGGCCACCTTATTGGGTGTTCTACAAAGATAGGGTCTCCTTAAGAACCAACCCTTCCTTTGTTCCAAAGGTTGCCTCTGTGTTGTCAATATCAACCAATCCATTGAGTTGCCTGTGGTTTTTTTTTTTTTTTCCTGAATTTTTCAACAAGGCAGAATGTAAGTTTCATCAGCTGGATGTTCACAGACAATTGTGTTTCTATTTACATAGGACAAAATATTTCAGGAAATCAGATCAAATGTTTGTCTCATTTTCAGACACTAGACTTGGGGTTCTGGTTTCTAGGGTAACCTTGTCTCGCTGGATCTCCGATTGCATCTCATTTATTTATGCTTCCAATGGCAAAGAATTACCCTTTAAAGTGAAGTCTCATTCTACATGTTCTGTGGCTACCTCAACTGCGTTTCAGGCTAGGATGTGTATGGATGATATTTGCGCTGCAGCAACATGGCTTCGCCTCATACCTTTATTAGTCACTACAAATTAGATCTGGTTCCACGGTGCTGAAGAGTGTTTTTCACTGAGCCACTCAAGATTAAGGTGCTAGGGACGCTGTCCCATGGGTAAGAATGAAGGCGAGATTGGACTACATAACATCAAGAAGTTATGTACTCACCATAACGTTCGATGTATGTAGTCCATCTCGCTTTACATTCTTACTAACCCTCCCTCCTGGAGGACCTGGAGATATTGTCTCTAGGTATCGGTAGTCCTTTCTGTCGAAGTTGTTCTTCTTCTTAGTGTGTATGTGTGTGAGCTTGTAGCAAACAAGATCTGGGGAATAGACCTGTTGCATGATGGGATACCTCTTAGCCACGAGCCAATTGAAGACTTCGAGCTAGAGTATGGCAGAGTCAGAGCCGAGGTTCAGCTCTGAACCCACGGGTAAGAATGTAAGGTGAGGTGGGCTACATACATCGAACGTTATGGTGAGTACATAACTTCTTCTTCAAAAAATCCAAAGAATCTTTTCGTGAGACTCGTGGTGAACAATCCCCCGGGGCAGAAGGGGCAACTCGTATGGAAGACTCCCCTTTCGGGTAGTGGGGGTCCACGTAACCAGGGTGCTAGAGATTCTTTCTCCGGCAGACCCTACCAGCCCTCCTGAGCAGCGCCTCGATTGCTTTCCTCTGGAAGCAGTCAGGGGTCGTTTTTCTCTGCACCTACCAGCCTGGCATCTTATTACTACCGATGTTTGGGTGCAGAGAATAATATCCAGAGGCTGCCAAATACAATTCGATTTAATTCCCAGACCCGTCAAACGAATCCCAGGTGTACCACCCAATCAGAGGGAATTAGCAGTCTTAGAAATAGAAAAGCTGCTAAAAGTCGTCCAACCAGTCCTACCAGACCAGACAGGATCCGGGTTTTACTCGAGGTTCTTTTTAGTGCCAAAAAGACAGGGGACTGGAGACCAATCCTGGATCTCGGCCTATTGAACAAATTTATCAAACCTCAAAATTTCTGGATGGTCACGGTACAGTCCATCCTTCCTTCCTAGGGAGGGACAACTGGATGTGCTGTATAGACCCTCAGAATGTGTACTACCACATAAAGATGGATCACCGCTCCCGGAGGTTTCTCCACTTCCAGGTGGGAGCCAATCACTACCACTTCAGGGCACTGCCATTCTGTCTCTCAACAGCCCCCTCAAGTGTTCACCAAATGTATGGCAGTTGTGGCACATCTTCGACTGCAAGGATTCCAGGTGTTTCCCTATCTAGATGATTGGCTTCTTACCGCTCCGACCAGGAATCTCCAAGTCCGCAGCCTCTCTTATACTCAAGGTCTTGCTTTCTGCTTGGGGATTACAATCAACAAGGACAAATCTCAGATGTCCCCAATGAAGACACTGGAATTTATTGGAGCGGTCTTCAACATAGCATTCTGTCGAGCTTCTCTTTCCCCCCCCCCACCCCCCCCCTCGCAGGCTTTCGAAAATAAGACCCCAAATCGAAGAGCTTTTTTCTCCAACCTATGTACCTGCACATCTTGTACTGCAACTCTTGGGCTCCATGGCAGCTGCCATTACATTAGTACCACTGGCTAGACTGCAAATGAAAATCCTGCAGTGGCTCCTTTCCGCACAATGGTCTTTTCTAACTCATCCACTCGACCGCATGATAAGTCTTACAAAACTTTGCAAAGAAGAAATGCTATGGTGGATGAAGCCACAAATGAATCTTTGGAGTCCACCATTCTGTCATCACCAGCCCATCGTGACCACGGATGCTTGCCTGTTGGGGTGGGGGGGGCATTTCCAGGGAAAGACTGTCCAAGGCACCTGGTCCTCCATGGCCAATTTGCACATAAATGTCCTGGAACTGAAAGTAGTTCTCCTTAGCGTTGCAAGCGTTCCATGCATCCCTACCCTCTAGGACCATTGCAATTCAGTCAGACAACATGTCAGTCGTCTGTTATATCAGCAAGCAAGGCAGAACCAGGTCTTACTCCCTGTGTTGGGAAGTCATAAGGATTTGGCACTAGGGGATAGCTTCCAGCCACTTTGCTTATAGCAACGCACATTCCCGGGAGTTCCTACCTTTATTGCAGACAATCTGAGCAGGAAAATCCTGATGCCTCATGAGTGGTCTCTCAACCCTGTAACAGCGGGTTGGATCTGAGGCAAGCCTTGCTGCAGTCTGTTTGCTTTCCCCCCCAAACGACAAATGCAGAAGCTACTTTGCCATGATCCCCCCCTCAAGGGGGAACCACTGAGGGACGCTCTACGCACTATTGGCTCCCGGGTCTTCTGTATGCCTTTCTCCCGTTTCCCCTCATTCCAAAATTTCTCCAGAAACCTCAGAGGTTAAGAAACAAAGTGATCCGCATTGCCCCCTACTGGTCCCGTCAAGTCTGGTTCCCGTTTCTATGGCCTCATCTGATTCACAGCTCGTGGATCCTGGATCATTCCCAAGACCTGTTATCTCATCCTCTGGGACTGATTCATCTGAACTTCCACAGTCTCAAGCTCACAGCTTGGTTTCCCCACTTCCAGTGATTGCCAGGTTGCCTGACATCCCATCTCCTGTTCGTGAAATTCTTCTGGCTTCACACAAACCTTCCACTAGGAAAGTCTATTCTAGTAAATGGACTAGGTTCTCTATTTGGGCCAAATATCGGAACTTAGACTCTTCTTTCTCTATGCCTATTCAAAAGATCTTACAATACCGGACTACTCTTTACATGCAGGAGCTCAGCATAAACTATCACTGTACATTTTATCAGCTAGCGACAATTTTCATAATGGACTTGATAATTCTTCGACTTTGTCACACCACCTATGCAAGACTTTTTTGAAAGGAGTATTACATGTTAAACCTCCGGTCAAGCCTCCCTTGGAACCCTGGGAATTGACTTTGGTACTTCAGACTCTCAGGTCCTCCTTTCGAGCCCTTTGATTCATTTGATTTAAAATTTTTGTCATGGAAAACCTTACTTCTAGTAGCACTTACCTCAGTGAGAAGAGTATCTGAGCTGCAGGCCTTGAGTGTCAAGAGACCTTACTTGATCTTCCACACAGATAGGGTGTCCCTTCATACTGACCCTTCTTTCTTGCCCAAGGTCATTTCTGGATTTTCTATTAACCAATCTGTTGACCTGGCGGTTTTCTTCCCTTAGCATTCTAATAGAGGGGGGTACCTTTTGGACACCCTTGCTGTGCATCGGCAGCTTCGTTGTTATTTGGACAGGACTAAATCTTTCTTTCAGGAAAACTGATCAGTTGTTTGTGGCCTTTGCAGGACCCAGATTGGGTAAACTTGTTTCTAAAGTGACTTTATCCTCCTGGCTTAGAAACGTCATTACCTTTTATCTACCAACAGATTAAGCTATCCTTACCTTCCAGAATAAAGGCTTATTCTGCCAGATCTATGGCTACTTCGGTAGCATTTAATTCCAGAGCCTCTATGGATGATATCTGCACAGCAGCCACTTGAGCAAGACCTCATACCTTTTTCTGTCATTACAAATTGGATTTGGTCTCCAGGAGACGAGCATATTTTGGTTTTATGGTGCTCAGGAATATCCTTCCTTGGGGCCACCCAGGACTCAAGTAGCTGGGGTCTCTGTCCTAATAATAATTTAATGAACAAAGATTTACAACATCAGATAAAGTTATGTCTTTTACCATAACGTTCCATCTGTGTTGTAGATCTTTCTTCATTCATTACTTCCTGCCCTCCTTCCCCCTGCCTGGACTCCTGGTTAGGGAATTTGCTCAGACAGAGCTTTCTGCTATTTTTTCTATTACTAATTCTATTCTATAAGGGCGGGCAAACTCTATCTGGTGTAACTAGGAGAGCGGCATTATGGGTGGGTCTTTGCTGAGAGTTTTTTGGCTGGTGCGAGCTTGGAAACGTCCATATCGGTTCCAAGGACGGAACAGAGGACCCAATAGTAATAAATGAACAAAAATCTACAACACAGATGGAAGGTTATGGTAAGACATAACTTTTTTTTTTTTTTTAAACCGTTTTACAGTAGCTGAGGACTATAACGTGGTACAAGGTAATTAAAACTTTGCGTGCTCCTAAGTATTCATTAAATAAACATTTATCTGAACCGGTAGGATTTAAGTTTACTTAATCCATTTAGGGTAAGTGTATCTCCAAAA